>NC_138975.1:175000-277500 GCF_055761805.1 Camellia sinensis | reverse complement strand
GTAGCATTCCTTTTTTACGACGCCGGCACTACATAAGCCCGATCGACGGAGTCGGCACGGTCAGAGGCAGGCGCGGTCGTAGCTCGCAACGAGCGACGAACGCTTAGCGGTGAAACGGAGGTCGAAGACTACGTGTACCCGCACAAGGCTCTGAATCCGAGAGCACGAGTATAATTGGCCACGGGCCATGCCATCGACACGGCAATGCGAGAGGACAGCACGGAACGCGGGAGATACTTTGGGGTTCACCCAGCGCCACGAGGTGGCGAGATGAATATAGGCACACGATATGGACCAAATGCCTTTTCTTTAGGTAGGCAACGCAGGAACCCACGTGAGGCAGAAGGCAAAATTTTTCCCCCAAGCACAAATGAAGAGGAATGCACCAGAAGAGTTCGCTGCACAGGCAGGGATCCGTCCAACTCATACAAACCAAACACAACTCACGCGCCACCACGTACACTACGCACCAGCCGTCCGAAACGAATCACACCCCGAAGGACTAAGAAGCCAGACGAACGCGCGAAAACATTTAGAGAAGCCGAGCAAGCACCGGTTAGCGCGACAGCAAGTAACAAAGGCAACAGGCAAATTCCGAAGGACATACTTTTTGTAACAAGCTTCCACTTGGAAAGCATAGGCAGCTCGCTCGCAAGTCAAAGCCAACAAAATGGCAATTACTAGAGGGACATGCCTTTCACAAGGCAGCTTCCACTGGGGAAGCGCAGGCAACTAACTCGTAGGCAAAGTCAAAGCCAATCGGATGGCTACACTACCAACCGAGGGACATAAATTTTCGTAAGGAGCTTCCCCCCTAGGAAAGCGCAGGCAACTCGTAGGCAAGTCAAAGCCAACCTAATGGAAATTAACCGAGGGACATAACTTTTCGCAAGGAGCTTCCACCAGGGAAAGCGCAGGCAACCTGTAGGAATCCCGCGGATGATGACGAGGAATGCACCAGTGGAGTTCGCTGCACACAGGCAGTGATCCGTCCAACTCGCACAAACCAAACATAACTCACGCACCACGACATACACTATGCGCCAGCCCTCCAAAACGAATCACACCCCGAAGGACTAAGAAGCCCGACGAACGTGCAAAAACATTTAGAGAAGCCGAGCAAGCACCAGTTAGCACGACTGCAAATAACAAAGGCAACAGGCAACTTCCGAGGGACATAACTTTCACAATAACCTTCCACTAGGAAAGCGCAGGCAGCTCGTTCGTAAGTCAAAGCCAACCAAATGGAAATTATCCGAGGGACATGCTTTACGCAAGGCACCTTCCACTAGGGAAGCGCAGGCAACTCGTAGGCGAGTTGAAGACAACCTAAAGGCATTTACCCGAGGGACATAGAGGAATGCACCAGTGGAGTTCGCTGCACAGGCAGCGATCCGTCTAACTCGCACAAACCAAACACAACTCACGTGCCACAACATACACTACGCACCAGTCCCCCAAAATGAATCACACCCCGAAGGACTAAGAAGCTTGACGAACGTGCGAAAACATTTAGAGAAGTCGAGCAAGCACCGGTTAGCGCGATCGCAAATAACAAAGCAACAGGCAACTTCCGAGGGACATAACTCTCACAACAACCTTCCACTAGGAAAGCGCAGGCAGCTCGTTCATAAGTCAAAGCCAACCAAATGGCAATTACCCGAGGGACATGCTTTTCGTACGGCACCTTCCACTAGGGAAACGCAGGCAACTCGTAGGTGAGTCGAAGACAACCTAAAGGCATTTACCCGAGGGACATAGAGGTATGCACCAGTGGAGTTCGCTGCACAGGCAGGGATCCGTCCAACTCGCACAAACCAAACACAACTCACGCGCCACGACGTACACTATGCACCAGCCCCCCAAAATGAATCGCCCCCCGAAGGGCTAAGAAGCCTGACGAACATGCGAAAACATTTAGAGAAGCTAAGCAAGCACCGATTAGCGCGAATGCGAATAACAAATGTAACAGGCAACTTTCGAGGGACATACTTTTCGCAACAAGCTTCCACTAGGAAAGCACAGGCAACTCGTTCGCACGTCGAAGCCAACCAATTGGCAATTTAACCGAGGGACATGCATTTTGCAAGGCAACTTGTACGCAGGTCAAAGCCAAACCTAATGGCAATTACCTGAGGGACGTGGCATGCTTGCCAAGGCGGTGGCTCGTGATGCTTGCCAAGGACGTGGCATAATATGTTGTTGGCCAAGGCCAGGACATGCCATGCTGTTGGACAAGGCCGTGGCAAGGTAGGCTGCTGGAAAAGGCCGAGGCATTGGCATGGCATGATGCTGGCCAAGGCCGTGGCATGGCATGCCATGATGCTGGCCAAGGCCGTGGCATGGCATGGCATGGCATGCTCCTGGACAAGGCCGTGGCAAGACAAGCTGTTGGCCAAGGCCGAGGCCTTGGCCTTGGCATGGCATGCTGTTGGCCAAGGCCGAGGCATGGCATGCTGCTGGCCAAGGCGTTGGCAAGGCACGTTGCTGGCCAAGACCGTGGCATGGCATGCCATGCTGCTAGACAAGGCCGTGGCAAGGCAGGTTGCTGGCCAAGGCGTTGGCATGGCACACTGCTGGCCAAGGCCGTGGCATGGCATGCTGTTGGCCAAGGCCGTGGCAAGGCATGTTGCTGGCCAACGCGTTGGCATGGCATGCTGCTGGCCAAGGCCGTGGCATGGCATGCCATGATGCTGGACAAGGCCGTGGCAAGGCATGCTGCTGGCCAAGGCGTTGGCATGGCATGCTGCTGGCCAAGGCCGTGGCATGGCATGCTATGCTGCTGGACAAGGTCGTGGCAAGGCATGCTGCTGGCCAAGGCGTTCGCATGGCATGTTACTGGCCAAGGCTTTGGTATGCCATGTTGCTGGCCAAGGCTGTGGCATGGCATGCTGCTGGCCAAGGCCGTGGCATGGCATGCTGCTAAGGCCGGGGCATGGCATGTTGCTGGCCAAGGCCGGGGCATGGCATGCTGCTGGCCAAGGCCCTGGCATGCCATGTTGCTGGCCAAGGCTGTAGCATGGCATGTTGGCCAAGGCTGACGTGCCACCGCCACCATCGCGGGCCGCCACTCGACACATCCCGTGCTTGGCTATGAAGTTTCAATGCCACAAGCCAAGTGATGGCATGTGCCAAGTGCTCGCCTAGGCATAGGCGTGGCCTGTGGCCTGGCCATGCTGGCCAGCCTTAAGGGAGGTGCCCCCCCTTATAGTAGCTTGTTAAGGCCTTTTTCATCTGGCAAGAGGAAACATCACCCATGCTCGAGGAGTCATAATGGGGTTTTTTTTAAAAAGTAATGGTTTTTTGAAAAAAATTTCAACATGAAAGTTCTAGGAAATAATTAAAGACACCATAAAAAAAAATTGAAAAAAAATATTTGGCCACCAGAATATTTTATTTTAATTTGTTTCGATTTTAATACTTAAAAAATAATAAAAATTACTAAAAATAGTCAAAAAATTCTACAAAACTTCCAATAATTATAAGATGAGGCACTAGTAATTATAGTAATTTTTTATATATTTTTTATTTAATTTATTTTAATTTTTATGAGTAAGTAAATAATTAAAAAATGTGAATCACACCCCGAAGGACTAAGAAGCCCGACGAACATGCAAAAACACTTAGAGAAGACGAGCAACCATACTTCCGAGGCAACTTTTGAGGGACATACTTTTTTGCAACAAGCTTCCACTGGGAAAGCGCTGGCAACTCGTTCGCATGTCAAAGCCAACCAAATGGCTATTACCCGAGGGACATGCATTTCGCAAGGCAACTTGTACGTAAGTTAAAGCCAAACCTAATGGAAATTACCCGAGGGACAAGGAATGCTTGCCAAGGCTGTGGCATGCGATGTTCTTGGCCAAGGTCGTGGGAAGGCATGCTGGTGGCCAAAGCGTTGGCATCACAAGCTGCTGGCCAAGGCGTTGGCATAGCAAGCTGCTGGAAGGGGCATGGCATGGCATGCTGCTGGCCAAGGCCTTGGCAATGCCATCCACCTGGCCAAGGCTGTGGCATGGCATGTTGCGGGCTTGGCCAAGGCTATCGCATGGCCAAGGCACAGCCTTGGACTTGGGGGCTTGGCTGCGGCCTTGGCATGGCATGCTGCTGGCTTTGGCTGGGCTGCCTTGGCAAGGCATGGTGCTGGTTTGGCCTTGGCTGGGCTGCCTTGGCATGGCATGCTGCTGGCCTTAGCCTTGGCATGGCATGCTGCTGGCTTGGCCTTGGCGTTGGCCTTGGCTGGGCTGCCTTGGTTTTGGCCTTGGCTGGGCTGCCTTGGTTTTGGCCTTGGCATGGCATGCTGCTGGCCTTGGCCTTGGCCTTGGCATGGCATGCTGCTGGCCTTGGCCATGGCATGGCATGCTGCTGTCTTGGCCTTGGCCTTGGCAAGGCATGCTGTTGGCTTTGGCTGGGCTGCCTTGGCCTTGGCCCTGGCATGGCATGCTACTGGCCTTGGCCTTGGCATGGCATGCTGCTGGCCTTGGCCTTGGCATGGCATGCTGCTGGCCTTGGCCTTGGCATGGCATGCAGCTGGCCTTGGCCTTGGCATGGCATGCGGCTAGCCTTGGCCTTAGCATGGCATGCTGCTGGCTTTGGCTGGGCTGCCTTGGCCTTGGCCTTGGCCTTGGCATGGCATGCTGCTGGCCTTGGCCATGGCATAGCATGTTGTTGGCTTTGGTTGGGCTGCCTTGGCCTTGGCCTTGGCATGGCATGTTTCTGGCCTTGGCCTTGGCATGACATGCTGCTGGCCTTGGCCTTGGCCTAGCATGCTGCAGGCTTTGGCCGGGCTGCCTTGGCCTTGGCTTTGGCATGGCATGCCGCGGGCGTTGGCCTTGGCATGGCATGCTGCTGGTTTGGCTGGGCTGCCTCAGCCTTGGCCTTGGCATGGCATGCTGCTAGCCTTGGCCTTGGTATGGCATGCTGCTGGCTTTGGCTGGGCTGCCTTGGCATGGCATGCATGCCGGTATGTGCAAAGATCACGCGCACGGTATGCGCACAGGCCACGCTGCCCACGCCGCATACATGTCGAGTCAGGTTGCTCAGGCTGCGCGCATGCCATGCCAAGGCAGCCCAGCTAAAGCCAGCAACATGCCATACCAAGGCCAAGGCTAGCAGCATGCCATGCCAAGGCCAAGGTTGAGGCAGCCCAGCCAAACCAGCAGCATGCCATGCCAAGGCCAAGGCCAGTAGCATGCCATGCCAAAGCAAAGGCCAAGGCAGCCCAGCCAAAGCCTGCAGCATGCCAGGCCAAGGCCAAGGCCAGCAGCATGCCATACCAATGCCAAGGCCAAGGCCAGCAGCATGCCATTCCCAGGCCGCGCCCATGCTAGGCTACCCAGGCCGCGCGCATGCCATGCCATGTTGCCCATACCGTGCGCATGCCAGGCCGTCCACGCCGCGCTCATGCCATGCCATTCTGCCCAGGCCGCCCACTCTGCGCGTATGCCAGGCCGCCCATGCCATGCGCGTGCCATGCCATGTTACCCAGGCCGCGCGCATGCCAGACCATCCACGTCGTGCGCATGCCATGCCATGCTGCCCAGGCCGCGCGCATGCTAGGCCGTCCATGCTGTGCGCATGCCATGCCATGCTGCCTAGGCCGCCAAAGGCCACGGCTCAGGCCGCGGTCCAGGCCGCTTTCGAGCGGCGGTCAGGCCGCGTTCCATGTCCCCCAAAGCCGCGGCCCATGCCGCGCCCAAGGCCACGGGGCCTTGGGGCATACCTGGCATGGCCTTGCCTTGCAAGGGAGGTGGCCCCCCTTATAGTAGCCTGTTAAGCCCTTTTCAATCTGGTAGGAGGAAACATCGAGCATACTCGAGGAATCATAATGGGTTTTTTTTTTTAAAAGTAATTGTTTTTTGCCAACGCTTTCAACATGAAAGTTGTAGGAAATAATTTAATAGACCATAAAAAAAATTGAAAAAAAATGTTTGGCCACCGGAATATTTTATTTTAATTTATTTTGATTTTAATACTTAAAAAATAATAAAAATTACTAAAAATATTCAAAAAATTATGGAAAAATTCCAATAATTAAAGGATGAGGCACTAGTAATTATAGAAATTATTAAATTATTTTTTCAATTTTTATTTATTTTATTTTGATTTTTATGACTGAATAAAGGCTTAAAAAATTTGAAAAACTCAAGAAAAATTGCAAAAAAATAGGGAATGACTTTTAAAATTAATTGTAGTGCATTTTTAATTGTGTGGCATGGTTTGGGTAAGAATATAAAAGAATCATGTTAAAAAAGAGCGATCGAGGCAGTGGCATGCCATGGCCTTGGCCTTTGCCCGCGGCCTTCGCCTTGGCCATGGCCTTGCACGGGGCCTTGCCCTTACGTGCTACCTTGGCCTTGCCCTTGCCCTTGGCATGGCATGCTTGCCCAGCCCGTGGCATGCCATGCTGTTGGCCAAGGCCTTGGCATGGCATGCAAGCCCAAGGCATTGGCATGGCATGCTGGCCGAGGCATTGGCATTCTATGCTACTGGTCAAGGCCGTGGCATGTGATGCTGGGCGAGTTCGTGGAATGGCATGCCGGCCAAGGCATTTGCATGGCATGCTTGCGAAGGCCACGGCATGGCATGGCATGGCATGCTTGCAAAGGCCACGATAGGGCATGCTGCTGGCCAAGGCCGTGGCACGGCGTGCTGCTGGCCAAGGCCTTGGCATGGCATGCTGTAGATGTCCCAGAACGTCCCGGGAGGGAAATCCCGTTTTGTTCATTGGGCTCACTACAGTTCGGGACTCAAATGTCACGGTCCTATATCTAATCTCGCAGAGTGCAATGCAAGACCGATGAATCATGAAAGAGTCCAAATCTGTCATATCGTTTTGAAAAAAAGATTTTTAGAAAGAAGTGCCAAACATGGACTGCTTAGCCAGATACAGAGTCGCCACCTAAATATTTTATTTTGGGCGAATTTAGGAAACCCTGACTCGTGCCTAAGGCCACGTGTCCGTCATCAACAAAGTTGCCTCGGCTCGGGAACTTGGGTACGATTGGGGAAGGTCACTTCGTGAGCACCCCTGCTCACCCGATCAAAGATCGGCCTCTACTAACCATGATATCTAGTTTTGAAAACATTATGTGCTCTTATTCCGGTTATTAGCTTAGAATTACTATGTGATGCGCACAACATACAAGTATAGGTCGGATCGCCTGAATTGGAACAAAACATTTCATGTTTGTTTTTGATAGCGGTTTGCTACTTGCAAGTAGGCTTAAAATGTAGATTTTGCCAACCTCGGGTGGGCTTAGAAAACATGATTTTGCCACTATCTAGTGGGCTTAAAACTCGCAATCAATGAATTGTTCCAATCCAAGTAATCCAACCTTCACCCACAGCCATTCAGGCAGTCATATCACATAAGCACATAGCCTCATGGTAAGCATGCTACCATGGCAGTCACTCACACACATGCAAGGATGCTAAAGCATAAACACTTACCGAGTACTCCAAGCCAAAACAGAAGCTATGTTAGAAATCCATGCATGATCTTAACTATGCTGAAATGCCTAATGCAACGCATGTAGGAATGCAACTACAATAGGCTCGGCTATTCTAAAGATGGCATGTGAAGTGCTACAACTAACAAGTATTCAACTCGAAATTGAAATACAATGCAGTTAGTATGATGCGCCGAGCTCGATGCATGCAAGACAGATGAATGAATGCAAACATGCTATCATAAGTATGCTAATTGAAACATGCCCTAAACTAACCATCATAAGCTGGTAAATAAAAGGGAGAAAGACGTGGGGTTGGAAGACATGCATCACAGACATGCACACTTATTACAACAATTGGCCCTCTCTCGGAGGGTCTGAATAAATAATACAGTCCGAATGAATAATTAACTACTCTAGCTAATTAAATGTTACAAAAACCTTAATTAATTAACAAATTAACTAGGAAAGCGAATAAACTAGCATGCAATACTACAAGTAATGGACTGCCTCAGCTTTGTTCTGACTGATGAAAGATGCATGCATGCTCGAGTCGCGTTGTCGGTAAATTCCATCGCGATGCCTCGCCTCACCCTTGTTTGCAATTGATCTCAAAAACTTGCACAAAGCTCCAGAAGGCTGAAACTCCACCCTGGGAAGGCCACCGACTAGTTATTAGCATGGGAGACCACCTGCCGACCACCCTTTGTGGTGGAGACCAAAGAGGATGGTCGGCCTGCCAAAAAATCTGGTCGGCTGACCAGTTTCCACCTCTGGTTTCTGGTTTTTTCTGCAACAAAGGCAAGAGAGAGAAAAGGCAATGTATTTTCAACAAATGTGTGCACGACCACTCTCCCTATCATTGCACAAGCTCTAGGGAGTGTAGTCCTCGATCCTCATGCCACCAATCATGCATCTTGATGCATGATGGCCGAGAAGTCGAATTGCACGACTCGATGTGAAATGAATGCACATATAAGCAAGTAAAGCCAACAACTCTATCATGGATAGTCAAGAGTGTCGGCGACCGAGAATCGAGGCACGTTTCGTCACTTGGAGTACGAAATGTCCCTCGTTTCCCGTGTTCAGACTAAACCCTACTCCAAACACAAAGCAATGAGATAGCATACACAATGCGACTAACATGCAACCTAGCATACGCAATGCTATGGGCTAAAATGGCATATACAATGCACGTGACATAACATGGCATACACAATGCACTTACGAAGACTATCATGCGCACATGAACTAAGTGGCATATACAAATGCAAGATGGACTTACACTAATATGAGTGGACCTCAGCCACACTCACATCAGTGGCCATATGATGGAAATGAGACAACCGAAATACATGCAAACATGCACGGATGCAAAGGACCGATCCTAAGGCACAACATGCAACTCTAACTAAGCATGGCAAAGGATGAAGTATGGCATGCAAATACACATTTTCCAGCTCTGGAACATAATATACAATGGTCCCGAATCATGCAAATATGTCACACAATGCATGCAAGATGGCTCGAATGCCGAAACTAGTGAAGCGGGTTGCACTAGAGGTACACAAAGCAATGTACAAATGGCAAAACTAGCCTCAAATAGACCCTAGGCTGGTCTGAAATAGTGGGAAAATGGCCCAAAATGATGGCTCAACATGCATAGAAATGAAGCTCATACAATGGTCCGAAAACGAGGCATTTATGCACAACTCTCAAACGCATTTAAAGAGTGGAAAACATGGGAATATGGCATGCATATAAGCTCTGAAATATGATATACAACGGCCCCAAAACATGGAAAAACCTCAACACAAGCATGCAATAGGCCCCAAAACTCAAAGCTAGGCATGGATATTGAACTACAAGCATGCAAAACAAGCATCATTCGACCATGAGACCCAAAAATAGAGTTAAGGCAGTCCAAAACATGCAAAAAATCAATTTAAGGCATGGCCAAAAACTGCTAACATGAAGGGCCAAAACAACATGCAACATAGGCTAGTAAGCATGGTTTACACTACATGTATATGAAGCACATGAGGGGCCACCAAATCAGTCAAAAACAAAAACATGGCATGCCAAAATATGACCAAAAACCCACTGATACTCAGTCAACACATGTTAGAATGAAGTGTTCCTTTGAAAGGCCAATGAGAGGGTTGTTCTACACATGTATGATGGACAAACAAAATGGAAAAACTACCTCTAGATAGAGGTTATGAAGGCCCTAAAACTAGCTGAAAAGGGCCTAAAATGAGTCTAGGAAGCATGCAAGTAAAGGCCCCTTTGGAAGGCCTTGAAGAGGATTACTCTACACATGCATAATAGACATTCAACATGGAAAAAAAAAACTCTGGAAAGAGTTCATGCAGGTCATAAAATTCACAAAAATGGCCTAAAACATGCTCAAGAAATGTGCAAATATGGGCTCCTTTGTAAGGCCAAGAAAGCTAGTAAACAAAACAAGGGGTGAGAGGGTCACCCCTCTCTGATTTTAATGCTCAAAAACACATAATAACCATTGAAAATCCACTGGATTTCAGTGGTCAAAAAGGCCAACAAAGCTCACAACAAAGGCCCTAATGCATGGCCTAAAACAAGAGGAAATGAAGCATGCAAGGGGGTAGATGACCCCCAACAGAAAAATAGTCTTAAACAAACATGTTTAGAAGCTCAAAAAAAGACTTTTTCAGTTTATGAAAAAGCCTAAATATGCTTGCAAATAGAGCTAAACTATGAAGCAAAATAAGGCTACAAAGAGGGAAATAGAGACTTACCCTTGTAGAGAAGAAGGCTAGCAGCTTCTAGACCAAAATAGGAACTCTTCAACCTCTAAAAATGAACTCCTAGGTGCTTAGGTTGACCATGGAGGTGTTGTTCTTGGAGGTGTAGTGCAAAGGGTCCAAGAGCTATGGACTTTTGAAGCTTGAAGTAGAGAGATATGGAGGGAAGTGTATAAGCTTTAGACACAAAAATCTCAACCCTTGCAAGTGGAGAGGAGGGTCTCTCTTATAGAAGAAGAGGTCCAAGGCTTCTCTTAGAAGCTTGGAGCAAAGGGACCAAGCTTCTAAAGGAAGCTAAACAAAAGGGTCAAGCTTCTTGAGGAAGCTAGACCAAAGGGGTCAAGCTTCCTCAAGAAGCTAAACAAAAGGTCAAGCTTCTCTTAGAAGCTAAGAGTAAAGGACCAAGCTTCTTTAAGAAGCCAAAACAAAAAGGGTCAAACCTCAGAGGATGGTGCAAATGCCTCCTAACTGGCACAGCTAGATTGCACTCAGTGAGACAAAAAAGGAGAGAGCTGGCCGACCAGTTCAAGTGGTTGGCCAACCACTTGCCATGGTTGGCCGACCAGGGGTCAAAAGGTTCAAGTTGAAAAGGTGGTCGGCCTACCCATATTGGTGGTCTCCCAGGTGAATGCAACTCAATGGTGGTATGGGAGACCAGAAATTGTGGCTCAAAAGTGAGGGAGACCACTTACCTGTCAAGAAAAACCGGCCAATCGGGAAAGATGGTCTCCAAGAAGAAAAGGTGGTCTCCCACCCTACTACCACCTTCCTAACAATGAAACTAGGGTCCATGCCAAAAATGAACCCACACCGATGCGAAACGAAGGTTCGGGGGCCAAAACGCGCAGTCGGGGGCCCCGAAAACTGATTATTAAGCACTGGAAGTAGCGTGCGACCACGAAGGTGGTCTCCTGGGCCACAGTGTCCCTCTAGGGAGAGGAAACAAGGTGTGTGCCAAAAACCGGAACAAATGGAGGTAGTTAAGCGGTCCCGAACCGTGGCACACGGCCGACGGCTTCGAAAATCAAAAACTGGTCTCCAAACGGGAAAAATGGCCTACGACCACGAAACGTAGCCTACGGCCACTAAGAGATGGTCTACGAGACCTCTCCCTCCCTTCAAAAAGAGAAAATAGAACTGGGTTTGCAAACCGAGGTGAAGCACAAAAGAGTCCCGAAGTCCGGAGGCAAGGCTCTCAGTCGAGACTCTGTAACCTCAGAACGAGCATAATATGCACCATCACCGAGCGCTCAGTCGATGACGTCCGAGTCTTAAGGTCGGTCAAAAATTGGGTGTCTATAGTTGCCCCTCTTTGACAGAACTCGGAAGTCATAAGTAACGGGAGTGAATGTCAAAGCCTAGAGACGACCCATTTTTGACAAGGCCGAAGACTTAGACAAATAGGCGAGATAAACAAAGATGTGCCTGAAGGCAGGGGCAAAATGAAAAATGATATGCAAGAAGATTTTGACAATTGGACTTATACGCTACGCGAAGCCGATTTGAAAATTGAACTTATATGCTATGCGAAGTCGGTTTGATAATTGGACTTATACGCTTTTGCGAAACCGGTTTGAAAATTCAGAATTTATGTAATGCAATGTAATGAAACAATGCAAATGATATGCAATGCAATGCATTTGAGATGATCAAACCACAAGTAGTATAAAACCACACAAATATCATAAAGATGATGGAGATGCAAAATCCGTCTACCATAGAAAAGGTGCCGACACCCTCAAACCACAATCCCATCAGTGGAATAGGCTCGTACACATGCAGAACTATGTGTGTGTAGACGGAACACAAGATACAAGTAATTGGGTGGCATGATATAAGTCAGGAATGATCTGCTGAGGAAAGATCATGATCCTAAATGCTGGATGCAACACACTACACTACAATGCAATGAATGCAATGGATAAGGCGCGCGGCTAAACCGTATCTTGCCTAGGAAAGGCATGGACACAAACAAACCACATCTAACACGGAAATGGTGCCATCACCCTCAAACCACAATCCCATTAGTGGAATAGGTGCGTACACAAAATCTCATAACCATGCTTCGACGTGAAAAGTATGGGCACATACCAGACCAAGCTCAACATGGAAAGGCGCAAGCCATAGATGGATAATGCAGTAAATGCATGCAAACTATAATGCAATGTATTCTATATGCAATGCAATGGACATACTAGACGATGTAGTAGTTAGGAAGTGAAGGTACCTTATAGGGGCATTTGACAATGACCTACCTCAGCAATGTCCTACCTCATGCTGTTGTGGGAATCTTTCCCTTCTTCTTAGTTGAACCGCAGGTACTACTTTTCTCCCTGACTATAGTCGTAGCTTTCCCTATTCTCCAACAGGGTGACAGACTAGGTTGATTCAGTATCTAGAATTGAGGCGCATACGCATGCTATCTCAATCTATAGGGCTGCCATACAGATTTCAAGCTGAGGATAGATCCCTGGGTATTTAAACCAGACTTTAGTCTCAGAAATCCCGAACCTTTGCGTTCTAGGTATGAGCCATTCGAACTCTAGTTTCCACCGTCTCAGTTGGTCTCCTAGGAACTCACCACAAACACAGACAGGTGGCTATACCAAACCACTGGAATTCATTCTGTGTAGACACCCAATTTTTGACCGTCCTCAAGATTTGGATGTCATCATTTGAACACTCGGTGATCATCCATGTTCGTGTTCGTCTTGAGTTCTCGGAGGTCTCAGCCATGTGCCTTGCCTCAAGACCTCTCGACTTGCTTGTTTTGTTTTTGGTTTTGCACCAAACACTTGTGTTTTGCTTTTGAGGAGCAGGGAATGGCTTGTTGGCCATCCCCACATCTCACCGGCCATGGCTTGAGGCCACCGGCCATTGTTTTGTTGCCATCGGCCAAATGTTTGGTCAGTCGGCACTCTGTTTGGTCACTCGACCATTTATTTGGTCAATTTGGCATTTTTGGCTGGCCGACCACTATGCATCTGCTTTTGACAGATATTTTGTGCCAGCTGTGCTAGCTGGCACCCACTTTGCACCCCCTCCATACACGTGTATGAGGGGATTTCACTCTTGCTTAGCTTGTTTTGTAAGCTTTGCAAGAGTGATCCTCTATAAAGGGAGGCCTTCTCCTCCCTCCTCAAGGGTTACAAAAACGAGTTCCAGAGGTCTAAATTAGGGTTAAGTCTTGTGTATCTATCTATCTCTATATCTCCCACTCTTTTGCTCTTTGTGTGTGTATTAAGGTGTTTTGTTCATAGTTTTGCACACAAACACCTAGAGTTACACTTTCCTTTAGCTACTGAGGTACTAAGGAGTGATTTTCAGAGTTCTTGAGTTGATCTAAGCTTGGAGAAGGGGCTGGAGTGGTCCTTGTGAAGAAGGTCTTCAAGGGTAAGAACTTTACCCCTTTATTCCCCATTTTTGCATAGGCTTTTAGCCACCCTTGCATCTATTTTTAAGCTTAACTTATAACATATAAAAGTTCTGATTTTAAGTTCTTAAAATAGTTGTTTAAGGTTGTTTTGGTGTTCGGGGTTGTTTGACCCCTCTTAGGCCTTGTTTGGCCCCCATTTTGTGCTATTTTGGTGAGCTCCAGGACCACCTTGTTTGGGCCTCCTCACCACTGAAATCCAGAGGGATTTCAGTGGTGGGGATGGTTCTTTGAGGTCCTAAGAAGGAGAGGGCCATCCCCTCTCCTTGTTGTCTTCAAAAGTTGTCATTTTAGCCTCATGTGTGAGCACCATTGTTGAGTTCATGTTGGCCATGTATTAGCTAGTATTTGTGATTATTTTGCCATGATATAGCACTGTTTTAAGTTGGTTTAGACACACCATTCTTGCTTTGCATACTTGTCTTGTAATGCCATGAATTGTCTTAACATGCTTTATGCTTTGAACGTTGTTTCTAGCATGTTTTTGGCCTTGCTTTGTGAAGCTTTTATGCATGTCTTAGTATGCTTAAGGTCTGTTTGGAGTTGTTTTGGCCATCCATGACATGCTTTGCATTGCCACCTTGCATTTTGGCTTGCTAGCCTTGGGTGTGTGAGTGTTGAGCATGCATTACTTGGCTTGTTTCAGTGGTTTGGTACCACTTATAACATCATTTCACTCCTTGTGGTATGCTTGTATGCTTGCATTTGATGCTCCTTTAATGCTTCAAGAGGTTGGTATCTTATGCTCCATGTTTGATCCCTTTTGCATGCGTTTAGACTTAGGCCATTTAGATTCCATCTAGGTGTGCCTTTGACCTTGTTTTGATCTACCTTGGGGTGGTTTTGGGTCCCCATGGCCCTTTGGGACTTGCTTTATATAGCTATGGTTTAAGCCCCTTAGCTTACCTTGAGTTTTGGACATAGTTGCATGCCTTGCTTGCATTGATAGGTTGATTTGGCATCATTCCTCATGTATTTTCAGAGCTTGCTATGCTTGCCATTAGTCCATGTTTATCCTCTTTTAAGTGTGCTTAAAAGTTGCTTCTTCATGCTTAAGAGTTGGGCCATGTGTGCATGCATGTTTGTATGTGTTTTGGCCTTTATTTCCTTAGCATTTGGCCACTGTTTTGGACCTAGTAGAGAGCTGTCCATCTTGGTGTAAGTCCCTCCTTTGCATGTTGTTGCATGCTCGCCTTGTGTGTTGTTGCATACTTAGCCTATCGCATGTGTTGCATGCTCGAATCACATTGCATTTAGCATGTTTTCTTCCTTTTGTCTTGGTTGCTTAACATGTTACGTGTCTTGCATGTTTGCATGTTCGCATTGCATATTGCATGCTTGTTAGCTTGCACATGTTGTTACATGCCTTGCATGTTTGTTTGTTTCGGTTGTGTGCTTAGTACACATTACTTGCTTTCATGCTCATGATTGCATACTTAACTCACATGTCTAGGTTGCATTGCATTGAGCATGCATGCCTTGCCTCTTGATCAAGTGATAGAGGTTGGGCCTTATGTGTTTATTTGGTTTGCAATTTATTTGACATCAAAATGCATAACTTGACCTCTTTGGCCATCACGCATTGAAATGCGCGATTGGTGGCCCGAGGGTCGAGTACCATCCTCCTTTGAGTCATGAACATGATAAGGAGGGTGTTTGTGGAAACATTTGCTTTAAATGCATTGCCATGCCATGTTTGCCCTCTGCTGCTGTCAAAACAGGATTCTGCAGGTAAATATGGCCGGTCGACTGCATAAAGTGCCGATCGACCAATGATGGATGGCCGAGAGCTGAATATTTGGTCGATAACCCTTCTACCATGGTCGGTGATGTTTCCCCTTGGTCGGTGATGCTCCATAGTGTTCAGAGAGTGTTCCTTGGGACTTGTGCAAATTTTAGAAGAGCAGAGTAGGGTAAACAGAGGCAGCTTGTGCATGGTGACGGATTTCTGAGCAAACCCTAGCACGCATGCATTGGACATTCTTCCTGAGGCTGTTTTATTGCTTTCTTAGCTTAGTTAATTTGCTTAACTAGTTAAGTGGTCTGTAATAATTAATTAGCTTGTAGGTTAATTAATTTGTATTATTCTTTTGGTCCCTCCGAGCGATGGCGAATGTGTAATAAGTGTGGGTGTGTGTGTGCATGTCTTCCAATCCCCATTTCTTTCTCCCTTTTACTTACCTGCTTTTGATGGTTAGTACTAGGGCATATTTAATTTAGCATACCTTATGCTATGCATGCGTGCATTCATTCATCAGTATTGCATGCACCGGGCTCGGCGCATCATTCTAACTGCATAGTATTTCAAATCTAACTTGAATACATGTTACTTGTTGCATTTCACATGCCATCCTAGGATTAGCCGAGCCTATTCTAGATTGCATTTTGCCTATGATGCATTAGCCATTTAACATGGACTTGGATCATACGTTTGATTGCTAACATGTTCTTTGTTTTGGCTCAGAGTACGCTGTAAGTATTTATGCTTTAGCATCTCGCATGAGTGTGAATGTTAACATGACAGCATGCTTACCATGTGGCTATGTGCTTATGTGATATTACTGCTTGAAGGCCTGTGGGTGAAGGTTGGATTGCTTGAGTTGGAACAACTCGTTGAAATCCGTATTTTAGCCTACTTGCGAGTAGCAAATTTCAAACCATTTTCTGAACAAACGGATATGCAATGCTTTGTTCCAACATAGGCGATCTAGTCTATACTTTTGTGTTGTGCGCATCACATAGTAAGATTAGCTAATTAATAGGAATAAGAACATATAACGTTTTCAAAACTAGATAGCATGGTTAGTAGAGGCCGATCTTCGGATCGGGCGAGCGGGGATGCTCATAGCTGACCTTGCCCAATCATACCCAAGTTCCCGAGCCGAGGCAACTTTGGTGATGACGGACACGTGGCCTTAGGCAAACGAGTCAGGGTTTCCTAAATTCCCCCATAAAAAATATTTAGGTGGCGACTCTGTATCTGGCAAAGCAGTCCATGTTTGGCACTTCTTTCTAAAAATCTATTTTCTCAAAACGATTTGCCGGATTTGGACTTTTTGGTGATTTATCAATCTCACATTGCACATTGTGAGATTAGATTAAGAACCGTGACAATTTGAGACTGAACTGTAGTAAACCCAGAAACGAACAGAACGGGGGGGATTCAATCCTCCTAGGACGTTCGGGGACGTCTACAGTTTCTGGCGACTCTGCTAGGGAGTTTAGAGAGCTTGACTCAAACTCGTGATATCTTGTTTTAACTATACTTATGTGTTTCTTTGCATTGCATGTGCATTGGTGTGCCTAGGACACCGTGTTTGCCATCTGCTATTCCTGAGTGGTTAGCCTGAGGCTGCGTGCCATAAGGTTGACCGGTTACGTGCTCTGCCAGTGTGGGAACACAAACCCTGGTTTTACCGGGGCACCCTTTTGACCATTCAACCTAGTGCATATTCGGAATCCATAGTGACCATTCCAAGCTAAGACAAGTTGCTACCCGATTATAGGTTGTTTGAAACTATTGCGTGCGTAGTGAAACCCTAGTTCCTGACAAAATAGGACAGGGAAACCTTACCCCAACATAGGGGTGTTTTGGTTCTCATTTACTTGCTATGTGTTTTTAGAGTGTATCTCTACAGGAACACACATATCAGTTTGCAAGTTTAGTACCAGGCCTGAGGGCATCAGTATCAGTGTTTTGGGGAATTGGTTATATCTGCGGGTATCAGATTCAGTTTTTTGGGGCAGTGATTTTGGGAAACAGTGATCAGTAGTAGAGTACAGTTATTCAGCTACGCCTGTGTTTGTTCCGTTTGGGCTGAAATGCTGCTTGTTTTTCCTTTCAGTTCAGAGATTTGGGGTCAGAGATTTGGTGTTCTTCTTTGCTGAGGCAAGACAGACGTCTGATCCGTCAGTCACCGTTCAGTTCAGCGGACTTATGATGACGCAAAGTTCAAAGGAAATTATGGTTATGGCAGCCGCATTAGACCAAGGAATCATCTTGCAGGATGAGACCAATGTTGATGTACTGCATCCGCCCAGGTCGCCTGCCGCACACCCGATCTGGACACCCCAGTTGTTTCAAGCTCGTGAGCCCACCACGTTTGAGTTAATGGGAATGATCGGCGACCTCTAGAGATCTGTGGCCGATCTGGCCTATGGGATGTCGATTCCACCACCAGCCACGTCATACACTGGGAATTTTGTACCGTAGAAGCCCTCGCTACTGGGGCAAATTGTGATCGAGCTCAGCCAACCTGAGGTTATTTCAAGCTATAGCAATGACGTGCCAACAACAATCGGGTTTCGCTCTGATATAGCAACCCAAACCCTCGATCAGGCTGAGGCTAGAGGTAAGAACAAAGTGGGAACAGATGCTGATCCCGTTGAATAACTGCTGTGGGCAGTCGAGGCTTTGAAAGCCGGGGGGATAAATAAGCAACAAGTACTCGCAGTCATGGCTAAGACTGTGGATAATGCTTTCCCCACTCCAACCGAAGGCAGTTCGAGCCAGGCAGAAAATCGGGATAGGCCCCGTCATGCCAGAACAGTTCCTTCTGCTCCCATCCCTGCACCGGGAAAAGATCAGAAAGCCAAGGTAGTGCCTGCTGACCCTTTCATTAGTGCGTCTAGTAAGAACCCTCAGACTTCGAAGTATCTGCCTCTAGGGCGCAGAGTCTTTCATACCCTCTACATGCCTTTGTCTAGGGCATTTCAAATTTTGGCTAAAAAGAGGCATCTTAAACCCCTCGAGCCTCGACCTCTCCCGAAGAATCTTCCTCTCACACATGATGCTGCCTTGTACTGCGCGTACCACCAGCAAGCCGGTCACAGCACCGATGGTTGTTTCCGCCTTCGCCATGAAGTGCAAGATTTGATCGACAATGAGGTAAACCTCCCACCCACCTCAGCAAAGTCTGTCACCGCTGAATTGTTGGGTTTCAAGGATACAGCAAGTATGTGATCAGGGGTTGAACCACCTACGGGCAGCGCTCGGTGTATTTCAGATGTGGCGTTTGGCACGCACTATTGGGAGCATTTGCGAATGCAGTTTTGTAACTTCTGGCTTGGGTGTCGAGTCAGTTCTTTGTTTTTGTTTTGAGTCTGTCTCTTTGTCCTGAGCCAGTCTTTTTGCTTAAGGGTCTGTCTTGTTGTGTCGAGTCAGTCCCATTGTATAGAATGTCAGGCGATTCCGGGGTTGTTGCCTCGAACACCGTTTTGTTTTGTAATTACCCTTTTGTTTTCTTTTGAGTCTGTCTTTGCTGTGGAGCCAGTTGCAACCAGGAAATCTGAATGAAACAGCTGCGGCTATCATGTTTTCTGTGCCTATTGCTACTTCGAGCTAGTTGTGCCAGAAAATTTGAATGAAACGGCGGAGCATCTCACTTACTCTTCTGCACCTCGAATTCATTGCATTGACCTAAGTTTTTCAAAACTTTTTTAACATTGTGGTGATAAAAATGAAGAGGACGAAATTCCTCGGGATTTGCAAAACTTTGATCAAATTGAGAAAAAGAGAGGCATGCTAAGCCCTTAATGATTGAAATCATGTTTGTTAACGTGAGTACTGAGAAGGACCCTGGCTTGATCCAGATTGGTTCCGCACTATCTTCAGCATGAGCGATTTGTCGCTTTCTTAAAAAATTTTCAAAAACAAAATGTTTTGCGCAGTCCTGCGAAGACCTGTGTGGAATCGCTCTTGAGATTGTGCAGCTTAGGATCGCTCTCAGCCTCAAGACTTGAGCCCTTGCTTTCAAACCTTAGACCTTAGTTCAGAATGTTCAACGGTCAACTACAACATGAGGCTTGCGTGGCCAAATTTGAAGCAGCCCTCGAACAAGAGGCCAAGAAAGTCAGATCAAGAAGATCAGACCTCATCAGAAGAAGCTTGCGAAGCTAGAACAGAAGCACCCCTTGAACTAGGGGCAAAAAGGCCCGACATGCTCGAAGAGTCGAAGATGGATCCTTCTACAAGTCAATACAACGGCCACCCTCCCGGATACGGATGGCTTTGAGATCCAAAAACCATTTGGCATGGACTTGTTACACTTTTACCCTTTGAGAGGCTCGCTGGGCCGAACACCCGGAAGGGTGACCCAGGCAAAAGTTAGAGCAAGAAAAAAAGAAAAGAAAAGAATACAAAAAAATGCAAAAAAAAAAAAAGAGAATAAAAAGATTTGAAAAAGAAAAGACAAAAAAAATGAATAAAAAAAAAGGGAATTGAAAAGAAAAGAAGAATAAAGCTTGCAAGGTTGAAAACCCGCAAAGGGCAACCTTGGCAAAAGTTAGAGCCTAAAAAGTGAGGGTTAATACACGAGTGTACCTTAACCGGAACTACGTAAGGCTTGATTCCCATGTTTGGGATATGTAAGCAACTTCATCATGAAGTCCAGCCACAAACACTTCCAAATCAAGTGTGTCCATGTAATGGTTTTGATCATCCTTGCCTTTTCTGAATCCGATAGTTCAGTTGTGACACAACCGGAACTACGTAAGGCTTGATTCCCATGTTTGGGATACGTAGGCAACTTCATCCTGAAGTCCAGCCCCACTCACTTTCAAAGTGACTGTGTCCATATATTGGTTTTGACCATCTTCATCTTCTCTGTATCCGAGAGTTCGGTTACGATCATCACTAATGAGGATTGACTACAGTATGCTGCGACGTTATCCAGACAAGGGGCAACTTTCCGTTGCCATGAGTCGCCATCCAAACCAGGAGCAACTTTCCGTTGCCGTGCTGTGCCCTTTGGAACAAGGGGCAATTTTCCATTGCCTTCGATCCGAGGTTGTGCATCTCGAGAGTAAGTTCCGTGCTCGTTGAGCAATGACCGTTTGGAAAAATAGTTTTTGAGAATTTTTTTACTGAGGTTGACTATTTTCTCGAAAATTATTCCATCTTTTCCAAAACTAGACCATTTTCTTGGACCCAAAAAAGGAAAACTTTCAGTGCTCATAGCTTGACTTGCATGATTTTAAATCAGAAAATTGAACAAGTATGTTAATCTAACTCTCATTTTGGTTAAAATTGATTTAGTAGAAAACCAAAACAAAAAATGGTCAAAATGATGAACTAGGGGCACGGTTGAGTCAGGCTTCCTGTCTTTTCCCCATCGCCAGCATACTTGCCAGAAAGGGCACAGCTGAAGCTGTCATTAAAGGGCTGAAAGCTCTCTCACCCTCCGAGCAACGAGGTATCAAGCCAAGTGTGAAGTGCGAAGCACGAGCCGGAATGGATCAAGATACTCCACTCCCTTATCAGGAACATCAACTAAACGTCACCGGAGGAAATAGCTGCGAGCTAACAGTGTTGGGCATAAACCCACAACCTCTTGTTTATTCACCGACCATATCTGGGGAGGGATGAAAAATGAGAGAGTGAAGAATAGAGAGGTGTAAGTCGAGAGAAAAGTGAGCAAAAAGGGGTTTTGAGAGAAAAACCGAGCCTGAGGGCCGAGTGATGTGAGCATCACAAATGAGAAGAGGGTGGGAAACAATACCCGGAGAAACTGGCTCCTCGCAAACTAAGAGGTCTCTTGTCTTTTATAACACATTTGTATGTCATGTCTTTTGTTTTGACTATCTCGATTCTTGTCTTGAGTCGTCTCGAGTGTTACTCGATTTGTTTAGGTTGAGTGCCTTTTTGTTTTCTCTGTTGAGTCCTTTTCGCTGTGTTCTGTCGTAGGCTCAATACCCGGTTGCAAACCCTTTCCTCAAATCGTTTTGTGCTCAGAGTGCTGTGCCATTCCCCACATTTGTGCAAAACATAATTTGGTTCTTTCATAAAACTGTAGGGTCCACCCTCGATAAGTGTGAACAGAAAAACCTGGACCTATCTGAAGCTTTCGGGTTCTAGATTGCGAAGCAATAAATTTTGGAGCATCTGAGTGTGTTTCAACTTCTGCAGAGTTCAGAATGAACCATGTATTTAGAATGAGCAATATGCTGTTGTAGGCTATAAGTTCAGAATGAGCAGTTTTTAGAATAGGCTGTGTGTTCAGAATAAGCAGTGCATTGTATGAACTGTGTATATAGGCTGTATGCAGAGTAAACCAAGCACTGTGTTATGGGCTGTGTGTTCAGAATGAGCAGTGGGTTGTACAAGTTGTTTTGTCATTAGCTGGTTCACTACCTGGTTATTACAATACAAGTGTTTGACTTTCAGACAAAAGATCAATCTCATTTACGTTGAGGTGTAATATGATGCAATGCGATGCGATGTATGAAATACAAAAAATGTAAGACTTTTTCAGACAAAAAGTTTGTTTCATTTCATCATCTTTTCAAGTACAAAGTTTCGAAGAAAATAAAACCTGCCTGCGGCAGTACAAGGTACTCAAGCTACCAGCCAAAAGAAAAAGTAAAACAAAAAGAAGAAAAGCAGCAAAAATCTGGATCAGCATCGATCATCAAGGGCCTGAGAGTCTGTCCTCGTCCTCTTCCTGGACGAAGGTCCAGGAGCGTCATCGCCACCTCCATAGTCTGAGCTTGAGTCTGAGTCATCTCCGGTCTCCTCCTTAGATGCCTCCGCCTCCGTCTCTGCCTCGGATTCGTCATCATCTGGGATCGGCGCTCGAGAGCTACTCCCAACATGAGTGCGCCCCACTTTGGTGCGGGGGAATACTGTGCCACCTCGCCCTCCTCCTCGAGCAGGAACAGAAGGCCCAGCTGGAGCACCTCCTGCAGTAGGAATCTGTAATGGAGGCTGAAAAAGTACAAATGGCAAACGCATCAGTATGCTACGCAAAAGTAGAGTATGAATATCAAGTACAGTGTATAAGTACAATGTATGAATGGTGTGAGTAGTGTATCAGTACAGAATGCAGTGTATGAATACAGAGTATGAATGCTGTGAGCAGTATATCAGTACAGAATGCGGAGACTAAGTGCAGTGTATGAATGCCGTGAGGGCCGTGTATCAAGTGTTGTGTTGATAGTGCAATACATCAGATTGTGTCAAGTTTGAGTCGGGGGTCAGAAAGACATACCGGGATACTGTAAAGGGCCAGCAAGTCTAAGCTCCACTAGAGCATCCCCATCATGGAGGCATTCAACTCTAGGGACTGGCGAGTGTACTCAGAGGAAGCCTGCAAAAGTGTTAGAAGTATCAGTATTCTACGGAATATCAAGAGAAATGAAATGAAATGACTGTATAAAATGCAGTAGTACATACCGGAGGCAAGTCGTAGAAACCGACTAGCTCGTGATCAGCCAGAGGGGGAGTGATGGGGATTTGATAAATCCCCCCACTCTGCCCTCATTATGTTATCATCGTGGGCAACGCCGGCCATCCAGCTCCCCGCCCTCTCCGAGGCCCACTACTGCCATGGGCCTGAGCCATCCTAGGTGCTCTTGCCCCTACTCCCGCTCCAGCCGTTGGCGCCGCAAGCCTCTCTCTCTCAGCTCGACGGCCACTGCTCAGAGGCCGCATGATGTAGGTCTGGATGTACTCTGCATAGTCGCCCTCGCCTCTAAAGCCCTTTGCCTCCCATCCGATCGTGTAATCGGCCGTCTCATGTGGGGGGTATCTCTTTGTCTACCTCATGTCGATAGGAGGTGGACCCGAGGCTATCTGCTCTAGTAAACCTAAGGTCTGGCGCAAGAAGCGCTCGCCCAGGTACCAAGCCCGATAAACCAGGCCCTCCAGCAGAATCCTGAACCGGGCAGTCTCCTCAGCACCAGCATACCACTCCCGAATTGCGGCTGGCAATGGAGCCCAAGGCTGCCAGGTAATCTGCAAATGATACACAATTGGTTATCTACTGTTATCGAAAGAATAATGTAAAGCAAAGCTTAAATGAACTGCAAATTCTAAAATACCTCTGCGGCGGTAATGGTATCGAAGTAGTGACAGAAGAATATGAATGACTCCTGTGGTCTCCGCACGCATCTCACATCAAAGCGTCAAGAGAATGGAACGCCGAAGGGGGTCTCATCGTCCAGCACTGGGGCAAGCCTCGGGAAGTAGGCATACACCCACAACTACAGAGCACAATAGAGCAAATATCAGTATGTTTATCAGATAAAGCAGAATGCAGACGAAGCAGAATGCAGAATAAAGCAGAAATTGCAGAACTGTGTATTGTGCAGTGTGTTGTGCAGAATGTACAGTGTGTGCAGTATACAGTCAGTGTAAAGCAGATTGCATGTTTGCAGTATGTGCGGTGTATAGTTAGTTGGCATTAGATTGTGCAGTATGTGAAGTATGTGAAGTATTGTGCAGTATACAGTCAGTGTAAAGTAGATTATATGTGTGCTGTGTGTGCAGTATACAGTCAGCGTGAGGCAGACCACAGTATGTGTAGTGTACAAAATACAGATAATATAGAGCAGAAATGTAAAACAGAGAAAGAGGATGTACCTCCCAAGCCCGCCAGTAGCCTCCGAGCAACTGTCCGCTGAGGCGAGAGGATGAACTCATGTAGCCGTACAGTGTGGCCAAGCCTGCGCCACCCCAGTCATAGCGGCAGATCCACGTGACGTCCACTAATGTGCTCAGCAGACAGAGGGGCGCAGTGTTCGCCCAGTCGGCGAAGAGGGTCGTCCCCAGCAAGAAAATAAGGAAGCCGTGTGCATACTGCTCCGCCTCCTCCTAAGCCATCGACGCCTCCTCAACTAAGGCTGGCTGAATCCTGAAGTGGTCCTCGAACCACGAATATCTGACAAATCCTAGACGGGCAAGAGGCGGTAGGTCGCCAAGCAAGTACATCTGAGCGGCCTCCCACTCGTCCATGTCTGTATCGAAGGGGATCGGATCACCCCCTACCCCAATGCCGGTGAGCATTGAGAAGTCGAAGGGAGTCATCGTCATGTCTCCCGTGGCAGAAAAGTGGAAGGAATCGGTAGTGTCCCACCACCTCTCCACCAGAGCGGTAAGAAGAGGCCTGCTCGCAGTAAGGCGCGACAGTCCCCTGCAGAAAGTGCCGAAGCCGGCCTGATCAACAATATGGTAGACCGCGTCCGGTAGCTTTCATATACCATCCTCTGGCGGCAACATTCCCATACCCCTGGAAGACATGGGAATCCCCCTGTATTCAAAAGCAAACAGTCGTGAAGCAATATTAAATGTACAGTTTTGAAGAACAGTCAAAATTGATGCAAATACAGCGTGTGTGCACGGTTTCAGATTCAAACAGATATCGAGTGCCGGTGTGCTCGAAGTGAACTACAGCATATGATGTATCAGTGTGTTTGAGTGGTTCAGCGTAAATACAGCGTGTGTGCACGTTTTCAGATTCAAACAGATATCGAGTGCCGGTATGCTCGAAGTAAACTACATCATATGATGTGTCAGTGTGTCTGATTAGTTTAGTGAAAACACAACGTGCATGTACGATTTTAGGTTCAAATAGATATCGGGTATCAGTGTGCTCAGTTGAATTACAGTGTGTAATATATAGGTGTATCCGGGCTAAGCAGTTAAAGAACAGAATCAACTATTGTAGTTATGTTCTACATTGCGAAAAATAAAATAGAGGGAAGACTGTACCTTAGAAGTGCCGTAAGACAAATGTGACTCCGGCTCACGCAGAAGAAGCTCTCGTGGCACGCCCCTATCAAAAGTCCTGAACTGGCGAAGACCATCAAGAGGTAGCACGTGAATTGCTGGCCTGTAGGTCGCTGAGTCAAACGGTCGGACACTGAGAGGCAAGAGCTCGGCCTTGGGGTCCATCTCCTGCTCTGGAGGAGTCCCGCCTCATGGAATATCATCCGCCATGCCGAGAATGGTGTGAAAATGGCCGGAAGAGTGAAAACCGGGCAAGAATGCGAAAAGTCAACTGAAAAGTCAACCCCGGGAGGGTGAAAAATGGCCGAAAAGGTTGGGGTGCGGAAAAGGCACGGAGATCAAGGAAAATTCGAGGGAAACAAACCCCAAATGGTGGAAATCGAGAAAGAGACACCGAAACAAAGATTTGTTCGGTTCAAAATATTCGAAACGCGAAGGAATTTGCGAATCGAAGATGAAATGGGCCTTAAAACCGAGGAAAACGAAGGATAGAAGGTTGGAAAATAACCTAGAGGAAGAGGGAAAGGGTTTTCAAGTTTGTGGGAAGTGAGAAATGAGGGCTATAAGCCTTATTTTTAAAGACCCGTGCCGAATTGACCAAACTGTCCCGATTCAGGCATATTTGGCCGGTCGGCCACATTGTTGGCCGGTTGGCCAAATATTTGGCCGATGGCATTGTTTTGTGGCCGATGGATGGCCGGTGACCTCCCCCGATGGCCGGTGAGTCTCCTACACCTTTTTTTTGGGTCTTTGATGTGGTTTGGGGCCTCCATTGCTCAACACAGTGCAAGAAAATGCATTTTCGAAGCTTAACCGATCTCTGTGCCGTGTCTTCTGTGCGTAGCACTCGAATACATGCAAGGTGTATCCTTTTTGTATCCTTTTGTCTCTTGAGAGACTCGAAAATTGCTTTACATACGTTACGTTACAACGTTTTGTTGCGAACGCGCGTTGAGTTATATGTCATTTCACTCGCATTATCATGCTTATCATGCTTGCATTGTTATGCATTTTAATATCGGTCTAGGAGACCTTAAATCCTCTGAAGGTGCAAGTCCTTTGGTGTTTGTCGTGCCCGAACGACTCTTGGCGGGTTTTATCTTAGGTTGCATTGTCATGCACGCCGCACTCACATTGTTATGCACACACCTTGTGCATTGTAGCGCACGCCATACTTGCATTGTTATGCATCTTCTTTAGGCCGCATCATCATCCGCAGCTTACATGCATTGTCATGCATGATCCTTATCACGCATCGTCATGCGCACCTTACATGCATTGTCATGCATGATCCTTATCACGCGTTGTCATGCGCACCTTACATGCATTGTCGTGCATCTTCCTTACCTCACATTGTCATGCGCAGTTCATTTGCATTGTCATTATCATGCATTTTTCATTCGCATTTCAAAAGACAAAAACAAAAAAAAAAAATGCATTGTCATTTGCATTTCAAAAAAAACAAAAAACAAAAAAAACAAAAAAAAAAAACCCAAAAAAACAAACATGCATTGTCATGCATCATTGTAAATAGTGCATTGTCATGCATTTCATTGTAAATATTACATTCCATTGCATATTGTATATATTGCATTGTAGCTTGCATGCATTCACTGCATCACCCCCATCTACGACTTATGCCTTTCCATGTTGAGCCTGGTCTGGTATGTGCCCGTACTTTTCGCGTTGAAGCACAGTTATGATATTATGTGTACGCACCTAGTGTTGTGGGTGACGGCACCGTTTCTGTGTTAAACGTGGTTTGTATGTGTCCATGCCTTTCCAAGGCAAGATACGGCTTGGCCGCAGGCCTTATCCATCGTAAATGTTACATTGCATATTGTATATATTGCATTGTAGCTTGCGTGCATTCATTGCATCACCTCCATCTACGGTTTGCACCTTTCCATGTTGAGCTTGGTCTGGTATGTGCCCGTACTCTTCGCGTTGAAGCACGGTTATGATATTATGTGTACGTACCTAGTGTTGTGGGTGACGACATCGTTTCCGTGTTAAACGTGGTCTGTACGTGTCCATGCCTTTCCTAGGCAAGATACGGTTTGGCCACAGGCCTTATCCACTGCATCCATTGCATTTTAGCTAGTAAATATTGCATTATACGTAGCTTGCATTGTCATGCATCTTTCCTTACATGCATTGTAGTGCATTCTTCCTTACTTTGCATTGTCATGCATTTCCCTACTGCATCATTTAGTATATAGGTTTCATTGTAAATAGTGCATTGTCATGCATTCATTGTATTGCATTGTAGTTGCATGCATTCACTGCATCACCTCCATCTACGGCTTGCGCCTTTCCATGATGAGCTTGGTCTGGTATGTACCCATACTTTTCGCGTTGAAGTACAATTATGATATTATGTGTACGCACCTAGTGTTGAGGGTGACGACACCGTTTCTGTGTTAAACGTAGTTTGTTTGTGTCCATGCCTTTCCTAGGCAAGATATGTTTTGGTCGCGCGCCATATCCATTTCATTCATTGCATTGTAGTGTAGTGTTTTGCATCCAGCATTTAGGATCACGATCTCTACTGAGCAGAGCATTCCCCACTTATATCATCCCACCCAATTACTTGTATCTTGTGTTCCGTCTATACACTCATAGTTCTGCATGTGTACGTGCCTATTCCACTGCTGGTATTGTGGTTTGAGGGTGTCAGCACCTTTTCTATGGTAGATGGACTTTGCATCTCCATCATCTCTATGATATTTGTGTGGTTTTGAACTGCTTATGGTTTGATCATGTTTCAATTGCATTGCATATCATTTGCATTGTTTATACATAGTTTTGTATATATTGCATTATCATTTTGCTTCCATTTCGCATTGTTATGCGTTGTCACATAGGTTGCATTGTCATGCACTCCTTCACTTGCATTGTTACGCAGCTTAGATTGCATTGTTATGCATGTTGCTAACGATATCATACCTGTTAAGTTTTCTTTCTCTTTCAGGCACGATATTGTATGTACGGTTCATTTGAAGCTGGTGCAACCAGACGAGCCGCACAGGTATTGTATTCTCCGTGTGAGACGTATTGAGAATTGAATAATTCTCTTACATCCTTTCTACATTGTAATGTAGCTTGGTTCTTGCTTAAAACTGTTGCATGTTATGCTTCGTTACAGCTTTCTTTGCATGATCATGAGTTATGTTCGGCTTCTTGCATTGTCAGTTGCATTTTGGCCCCGCCATCGGGCGCATATCTTTATTGTCTTGCATGCTTGTCTAAGTCTTCGGCCTTGTCAAAAATGGGTCGTCTCTGGGCTTTCACACTCACTCCCGTCATTGTTATGACTTTTGAGTTCTGTCAAAGAGGGGCAACTGTAGACACCCCATTTTTGACCGTCCTCAAGACTTGGACGTCACCGTTTGAACACTCAGTGATCATCCATGTTCGTGTTCGTCTTGAGTTCTAGGAGGTCTTGGCCATGCGCCTTGCCTCAAGACCTCTCGACTTGCCTGTTTTGTGTTTGGTTTTGTACCAAACACTTATGTTTTGCTTTTGAGGAGCAGGGAATGGCTTGTTGGCCATCCCCACATCTCACCGGCCATGGCTTGAGGCCACCGGCCATTGTTTTGTTGCCATCGGCCAAATGTTTGGCCAGTCGGCACTCTGTTTGGTCGGTCGACCATTTATTTGGTCAATTTGGCATTTTTGGCTGGCTGACCACTGTGCATCTGCTTTTGGTAGATATTTTGTGCCAGTTGTGCTAGCTGGCACGCACTTTGCACCCCCTCTATACACTTGTATGGAGGGATTTCACTCTTGCTTAGCTTGTTTTGTAAGCTTTGCAAGAGTGATCCTCTATAAAGGGAGGCCTTCTCCTCTCTCCTCAAGGGTTACAAAAAAGAGTTCCAGAGGTCTGAATTAGGGTTAGGTCTTGTGTATCTATCTATCTCCACATCTCCTTCTCTTTTGCTCTTTGTGTGTGTATTAAGGTGTTTTGTTCATAGTTTTGCACACAAACACCTAGAGTTACACTTTTCTTTAGTTACTGAGGTACTAAGGAGTGATTTTCAGAGTTCTTGAGTTGATCTAAGATTGGTGAAGGGGCTGGAGTGGTCCTTGTGAAGAAGGTCTTCAAAGGTAAGAACTTTACCCTTTTACTCCCCATTTTTGCATAGGCTTTTACCCACCCTTGCATCTGTTTTTAAGCTTAACTTATAACATATAAAAGTTCTAATTTTAAGTGGTTAAAATAGTTGTTTAAGGTTGTTTTGGTGTTTGGGGTTGTTTGACCCCTCTTAGGCCTTGTTTGGCCCCCATTTTGTGCTATTTTGGTGAGCTCCGGGACCACCTTGTTTGGGCCTCCTCACCACTGAAATCCAGAGGGATTTCAGTGGTGGGGATGGTGCTTTGAGGTCCTAAGAAGGAGAGGGCCATCCCCTCTCCTTGTTGTCTTCAAAAGTTGTCATTTTAGCCTCATGTGTGAGCACCATTGTTGAGTTCATGTTGGCCATGTCTTAGCTAGTATTTGTGCTTATTTTGCCATGATATAGCACTGTTTTAAGTTGGTTTAGACACACCATGCTTGCTTTGCATACTTGTCTTGTAATGCCATGAATTGTCTTAACATGCTTTGTACTTTGAACCTTGTTTCTAGCATGTTTTTGGCCTAGATTTGTGAAGCTTTTATGCATGTCTTAGTATGCTTAAGGTCTGTTTGGAGTTGTTTTGGCCATCCATGACATACTTTGCATAGCCACCTTGCATTTTGGCTTGTTAGCCTTGGGTGTGTGAGTGTTGAGCATACATTACTTGGCTTGTTTCAATGGTTTGACACCACTTATAACATCATTTCAGTCCTTGTGGTATGCTTGTATACTTGCATTTGATGCTCCTTTAATGCTTCAAGAGGTTGGTATCTTATGCTCTATATTTGAACCCTTTTGCATGCCTTTAGACTTAGGCCATTTAGATGCCATCTAGGTGTGCCTTTGACCTTGTTTTGATCTGCCTTGGGGTGGTTTTGGGTCCCCATGGCCCTTTGGGACTTGCTTCATATAGCTATGGTTTAAGCCCCTTGGCTTACCTTGAGTTTTGGACATAGTTGCATGCCTTGCTTGCATTGATAGGTTGATTTGGCATCATTCCTCATGTATTTTCAGAGCTTGCTATGCTTTCCATTAGTCCATGTTTAGCCACTTTTACGTGTGCTTAAAAGTTGCTTCTTTATGCTTAAGAGTTGGGCCATGTGTGCATGCGTGTTTGTATGTGTTTTGGCCATCATTTCCTTAGCATTTGGCCACTATTTTGGACCTAGTAGAGAGCTGTCCATCTTGGTGTAAGTCCCTCCTTTGCATGTTGTTGCATGCTCGCCTTGTGTGTTGTTGCATACTTGGCCTATCGCATGTGTTGCAAGCTCGAATCACATTGCATTTAGCATGTTTTCTTCCTTTTGTCTTGGTTGCTTAACATGTTACGTGTCTTGCATGTTTGCATGTTCGCATTGCATATTGCATGCTTGTTAGCTTGCACATGTTGTTACATGCCTTGCATGTTTGTTTGTTTAGGTTGTGTGCTTAGTACACATTACTTGCTTTCATGCTCATGATTGCATACTTAGCTCACATGTCTAGGTTGCATTGCATTGAGCATGCATACCTTGTCTCTTGATCAAGTGATAGAGGTTGGGCCTTATGTGTTTATTTGGTTTGCATTTCATTTGACATCAAAATGCATAACGTGGCCTCTTTGGCCATCACGCATTGAAATGCGCGATTGGTGGCCCGTGGGTCGAGTACCATCCTCCTTTGAGTCATGAACATGATAAGGAGGGTGTTTGTGCAAACATTTGCTTGAAATGTATTGCCATGCCATGTTTGCCCTCTGCTGCTGTCAAAACAGGATTCTGCAGATAAATATGGCCGGTCGACTGCATAAAGTGCCGATCGACCAATGATGGATGGCCGAGAGCTGAATATTTGGTCGATGTCCCTTCTACCACGGTCGGTGATGTTTTCCCTTGGTCGGTGATGCTCCACAGTGTTCAGAGAGTGTTCCTTGGGACTTGTGCAATTTTCAGAAGAGCAGAGCAGGGTAAACAGAGGCAGCTTGTGCATGGTGACGGATTTCCGAGCAAACCCGAGCACGCATGCATTGGACCCTCTTCCCGAGGCTATTTTATTGCTTTCTTAGCTTAGTTAATTTGCTTAACTAGTTAAGTGGTCTGTAATAATTAATTAGCTTGTAGGTTAATTAATTTGTATTATTCTTTTGGTCCCTTCGAGCGAGGGTGAATGTGTAATAAGTGTGGGTGTGTGTGTGCATGTCTTCCAATCCCCATTTCTTTTTCCCTTTTACTTACCTGCTTTTGATGGTTAGTACTAGGGCATATTTAATTTAACATACCTTATGCCATGCATGCGTGCATTCATTCATCAGTATTGCATGCACCGGGCTCGGCGCATCATGCTAACTGCATAGTATTTCAAATCTAACTTGAATACATGTTACTTGTTGCATTTCACATGCCATCCTTAGTTTAGCCGAGCCTATTCTAGATTGCATTTTGCCTGTGATGCATAAGCCATTTAACATGGACTTGGATCATACGTTTGATTGCTAACATGTTCTTTGTTTTGGCTCGGAGTACGCTGTAAGTATTTATGCTTTAGCATCTCGCATGAGTGTAAATGTTAACATGACAGCATGCTTACTATGTGGCTATGTGCTTATGTGATATTACTGCCTGAATGCCTGTGGGTGAAGGTTGGATTGCTTGAGTTGGAATAACTCGTTGAAATCCGTATTTTAGCCTACTTGCGAGTAGCAAATTTCAAACTATTTTTCGAACAAATAGATATGCAATGCTTTGTTCCAAATTAGGCGATCTAGTCTATACTTTTGTGTTGTGCTTATCACATAGTACGATTAGCTAATTAATCAGAATAAGAACACATAACGTTTTCAAAACTAGATATCATGGTTAGTAGAGGTCGATCTTCGGATCGGGCGAGTGGGGGTGCTCACAGCTGACCTTCCCCAATCGTACCCAAGTTCTTGAGCCGAGGCAACTTTGGTGATGACGGACACGTGGCCTTAGGCAAACGAGTCAGGGTTTCCTAAATTCCCCCATAAAAAATATTTAGGTGGCAACTCTGTATCTGGCAAAGCAGTCCATGTTTGGCACTTCTTTCTAAAAATCTGTTTTCTCAAAACGATTTGCCGGATTTGGTCTCTTTGGTGATTTATCAATCTCACATTGCACATTGTGAGATCAGATTAAGAACCGTGACAATTTGAGTCCGAACTGTAGTAAACCCACAAAGGAACAGAACGGAGGGGATTCATTCCTCCCGGGACGTTCGGGGATGTCTACATTCGGGCATGACAAACACCAAAAGAATTGCACCTTTAGAGGATTTAAGGTCTCCTAGACCAGAAAGTGCACAAGACAGTGCGAATGATACAAAAATACAATGTGCACAAGACAGTGCGATGCAGAGTGAATGCACAAAACAGTGCTAAACTGATGCACAAAATAGTGCGATGCTAAAGGTGTACAAAATAGTACGAGCAGGGTGAATGCAAAAAACAATGCGATACAGATAAGGTGCGCAAGATAGTGCGATGCAATGCACTATCAAGTGCAGGTAAAGTGCGCAAGATAGCGCGATGCAATGCACTAACAAGTGTGGAGTGGTGCGCAAAATAGCGCGATGTGATATGCAAAGCACAAGATAATGCGATTGAGGTGCGCAAAATAGAGTGAATGAATGTAATGCACAGGACAGTGCGATACGCAAAATAGCGCGAATGTAAATTGCACAAAACAGTGCGATTGAGGTGCGCAAAATAGTGCGAATGATAAACTACACAAAACAGTGCGATGCGCAAAATAGCGCGAATATAAACTGCACAAAATAGTGCAATTGAGGTGCACAAAATAGCGCGAATAATAAACTGCACAAAACAATGCGATGCGCAAAATAGCGCGAATGTAAACTGCACAAAACAGTGCAATTGAGGTGCGCAAAATAGCGCGAATGATAAACTGCACAAAACAATGCGGTGCGCAAAATAGCACGAATGTAAACTGCACAAAACAGTGCAATGCGCAAAATAGCGCAAATGTAAACTGCACAAAACAGTGCGATACGCTAAACAGCGCGATTGATTTGAAATGCACTAACAGTGCGATACGCTAAACAGCGCGAGTGATTTAAAATGCACTAAACAGTGCAATACGCTAAACAGCGCGAGTGATTTGAAATGCACTAAACAGTGTGATACGCTAAATAGCGCGAGTGATATGCAATGCACAAGATAGTGTGAGTGCGATACAACCACAAGATGCACAAGACAGTGCTAGTGAGATACAAAGTGTAAGTGCACAAGACAGTGCGATAAAATGCATCTTCTATGCAAGTATGAGGGCATTTTCTACACAACAGATACGAGCATTTTCTATGCAAGTATGGAAGCACATTCTATGCAATATTGAAAGCATATTCTATGTATGAGACAAGCAAAGCATATTCTATGCGGAATCGAAAGCAAGCATATTCTATGCATAAATCATAACGATGCGCGGCATGCATGCAACAACAATGTATATGAAAGTGCACATTCTATGCAATAGAGGGGCATCAAACATGTACTTTAGTGCCTCCGATTTATCTCTTAGAGGGCTTTGCAACACACTCAGCTCGAAAAGGGTACACCCCGTTTATGTTGGCAAGAGATAACATCTATATGTGAAAACCACATATGCTGCTTAGACCGCAATTTTGACTTGAAGTAGGCTTACACTTGAGGTAGAGGCGCACTCATACTTCGGTAGCATTAACAAGGTCTGAGGAGGTGCATATGGAATGTAATCTCAGAATTTTCTGAAGGTGAAACATGCTAAGATGCTCCAAATTTTCCCTCTTTTCTTTTGCTTTGCAGTCCGGACCCTAAATAGCTTCAGATAGGTCCTTGTTTTACTATTCTGACATGACCTGGGTTGAACCTTTCGGCTTTATGAAAGAACCAATCATGTTTTTCACAAATGTAGAGAATGACACGGCACTCTGAGCACAAAACGATTTTTGAAATTGAAATGAGAAAAGGGTTCTCAACCGGGTATTGAGCCTACAACTAACCACAGCCAAAACGACTCAACAATGGAAAACAAAGGTAGAACAACCTAAACACAACTCAACAAAGGAAAAACAAGATAAAATGGCCTAAACATCTGTTAACACTCAAACGACTCAAAACAATAATCGAGACAAACAAAAATGCACAAACACAACACTCAGCTGTGTTACAAAGGCAAGAGACCTCTCGGTGCACGAGGAGCCAATTTCTCCGGGTATTGTTTCCCACCATTTCTTATTTGTGATTCTCATATCACTCGGCCTTCAGGCTCGGCTTTTCTCACAAAACCCTTTTCCTCACTTTTTCTCTCAGCGCACATCTCTCTATTCTTTAATCTCTCATTTTTTATCCCTCCCTTGAGTGGTTGATGGATAAACAAAAAGTTGTGGGCTCTTGTCCCTAGCACTCAGCTAGATTCTTCTTTTTCTGCGCGTAGCTAGTGAGTTCCTTCCACAGAGGGGTTGTGCTACAACTGAGCGTGTAGTGAATCTGCAGCTGACATCGGCTGTTGACGCTCTACCGGGGAGTTTGGACGTGGTTAGATCTGTCCAGATGAGGGAGTGGAAAATCTTGATCCATTCCAATTCATGCTTTGTACATGGCCTGATAACTCGTTGCTTGGAGGATGAGAGAGCTTTCAGCCCTTTGTTGTTAGCTTTAGTTGTGCCCTTTTCTAACAGGTAGAGTGCCCTTTCCGGCAAGTAGAGTGCCTTTTCCGGAGAGTAGAGTGCCCTTTACTGGCAAGAATGTTGACAACGGGGGAAAGACATGAAGCCTGACTCAACTGTGCCCCTAATTCATCATTTTGACCATTTTTTGTTTTGGTTTTCTACTAAAACAATTTTGACCAACGCGAGAGTTAGATTAACATGCTTGTTCAATTTTCTAATTTGAAATCATGCAAGTCAGGTTATGAGCACTGAAAATTTTCCTTTTTTGGGTCCAAGAAATGGTCTAGTTTTTAGAAAAATTGAATAATTTTCGAGAGAATTAGTCAACCTCAGTCAAAATTCTGAAAAACTATTTTTGCAAACGGCCACTGCTCGACGAGCACGGAACCTACTCTTGAGATGCATGACCTCGGACCCATAAACAATGGAAAATTGCCCCCTGTTTGAATGGCACTGCATGGCAACTAAAAGTTGCCCCTAGTCTGAATAGCACCGTAGCATTGCACGACAACGGAAAGTTGCCTCTAGTCTGAATAGCGCCGCAGCACACGGCAACCAGTCCTCACAGTGACAATTATAACCAAATTCTCGAATACAGAGAAGACAAAGACCAGAACCGTTACATGGACACAGTCGAATTTGAAGTGTTTTACGGCTGGACTTCAGAATGAAGTTGCCTACGTATCCCAAACATGGGAATCAAGCCTTGTGTAGTTCCAGGGTTAAGGTACACTCGGGTATTAACCTCTCCTTTTGCGCTCTAACTTTTGCCAAGGCCGCCCTTTTGGGTTTTCAACCTTGCGAGCTTTGTTCTTCTTTTCTTTTCATTTTCTTTTCTTCAATCTTTTCAAGATTTTTTATTTCTTTTTCTTCAATTTTTTTTTGCATTTTTCTTTTCTTTTTTCCATTTTTGCATTTTTCTTTTTTTTGTTCTTTTTCTTCTTTTTCTTGCTCTAACTTTTGCCTGGGTCGTCCTTCCGGGTTTTCAGCCCAGCGAGCCTCTCAAGGGTAAAAGTTTAGCTTTGTCCATGTTGAATGGTTTGAGATCTCGAAGCCATCTGAATCCAAGAGAATGGCTGTTGTTCGCTGATGATGTAGAAGTCCATCCAATGGAGGGTGAATTTGCCCTTAGTGTTGTGGATAGGAACTTGGTTATCCTTCAGCAATACTTTCTTCTTTCCTCCTTCTGGGATTTGGCATTCTTGCCAGTCTTCCCTGGTTTGCAGAAAAGACTCATCTTTGACTCTTCGAGCGCATCTGACATTTTTGCCCCTAGTTCAAGGGCTACTTTTGATCTAGCTTCGCAAGCTTCCTTTGATCACATCTGATATTCTCGCCCCCAATTCATGGGCTGCTTCTGATCCGGCCACACGGGCCTTACATTGTGGTTGACTGTTGAACATTCTGAATTAAGGTTCAAGGTTTGGAAGCAAAGGGGTTGAGTCTCGAGACTGAGAGCGATCCTAAGCTGCACAATCTCAAGAGTGATTCCACATAGGTCTTCGTAGAACCACGCAAAACATTTTTTGAAATCTTTTAAGAAAGCGACTAATCGCTCGCGTCGAAGACAATGCAGAACCAATCTGGATCAAGCCAGGATCCTTCTCAGTACTCACATTAACAAACATGATCTCATTCATTAAGGGATTAGCATGCCTCTCTTTCTCTCACTTGATCAAATTTTTGCAAATCCTGAGGAATTCCTTCCTCTTTGTTTTCAACACATTGTTTGAAAAGTTTTGAAAAACTTAGGTCAATACAATGACTTAAAGGCACAAAAGAGTAGGTGAAATGCACTGCCGTTTTATTCAAACTTCTGGCACAACTGGCGCAAGGTAGAAGCAAACACAAGAGTGTGAAAATCACTGCTGTTTCATTCAGATCTGTTGGCATAACTGGCTCCAAGGCAGAAACAGAAACAAAAGAAAGCAAAAAGACAAACACAAAACAAGATAGTGATGTCTGAGGTAACACCCCCGTAATCACTTGACTCCAACGCAATAGGACTGACTTGATACAACAAGACAAACCCGACTACCTCAGTACAAAAAGACTGACTATATACAAAACAACAAAACTGACCCAATACCCAAGTCAGAAAGTACAAAAACTAGTATTTGCATATTGCTCAAAATAGTGCATGCCATTCCCACGTCTAGAGTAAATCGAGCGCCACCCGCAGCTAGTTCATCTGTCGATCACATGGTCACATTATCCCCAAAGTTCACCGATCCAGTGCCGATAGACTTTGCCGAGCTCGGCGCGGCAATGACCCCGTTGTCAATCAAATCTTGCACTTTGTGGCAAAGACGAAAGTAATTGTCGGTGCCATGACCGGTTTGTTGATGGAATGCACAGTACTGGGCAGCATCATGCGTAGCCGGAAGAGGATTTGGGAGAGGCCGAGGCTCAAGGGGTTTGAGATGGCCTTGTCCAACAAGGATTTGAAGAGCTTTGGACAAAGGCATATAGAGGGCATGGAAGACCCTCTGACCTTGGGGTTGGTACTTCAAAGTTTCTGGATTTTTGCTGGATGCACCAGCAAAGGGGTTGGCAAGTGCTGGCCTGGTTCGCCGATCTCTTTCGAGTGCAGGATTAGAGCTCAAAAGATCATTTCTGGTACGATGACCCTTCTCCCAATTTTCCCCTTGCTTCAAATTGCTCTCATTCTGAGTGACGAAAGTATCCTCCAAAATATTTGCAACAACTGCAAGCACTTGTTGTTTGTTTAGCCCTTCCGCTTTCAAAGCTTCCACAGCCTACAGAAGGTGTTCATGGGGACCAATTCCTGTCCCTACCCTATTCTTACCACTCGCCCCCACTTTGCCAAGGGATCGACCTTCGTCAAATGCAGCCCATCCCAAGATTGGGGAGCCTTTTGTCATGAAATTCCCGGTATGTGATGTGGTCGATGAGGGAGTCAATGTCTCGAAGGCCAGATTTGTCACAGTTCTCTAAAGATCTTTGATCATTCTCTTCAGCTCAGAAGTAGTGGGCTCACGAGTTTGAGATGATTGGGTCCAGGTGCATCTATCATGCATAAGTCCATGTTTTCTGGAATGAACACCTCAGGCTTGGGTAGATGGGCCGGGGTGATGTATATGCTGGGGTCGAAGGTGGACAGTAGTATATGGATGAGATTGAGGTGGGCAGGATATGTTTGGTCATTAGGGTCTGAAGGTGGAGCTATCGTCCGGTTGTCGATGAGATTTTGGACCTCATGACGCAGGCGGTAGCAACGATCGATGCCATGACCGCGCTTCTGATGGTACACACAGTACTTGGAGGGGTTATTCTGGCTGGGAGTAGGTCAGGCAGAGGTTGAGGATTGAGTGGTTTGAGATACCCTCTTTCCATCAAGATTTTTAGTGCACTAGTCAGGCTCATGTAGAGAGGGGTGAAAGTTCTGCCCTGAGCTTGGGCTGGGCCAGCAGTTTGTAGGCTTGGTTTGGCAAAAGGGTTGGTTGTGGCAACTGTATTGATTTCGGTGGGTTTGGGAGTAGCGCTACTACTAGTATTGGTACTCCCTGAAATCACCCTCCTTGTCGGTTCACTTGTTCTGGGAATGATCCCACTGTTGAACGCATTCTCGATCTGAACCCCCAGTTCATGCAAACTTTTGAAAGTGAATAGCGAAGCGACTATCAACTTTTGCAACATATCATGCTCAAGGTTTCGCACCACTATCCGCACTTGATCCCTGTCAGAAGGACGATCTATCATCTGTGCTGCCTTTGCTCTCCACCTTGCAACAAATTCCACAAAAGGCTCTGTTAGGTTCTGGCGGGTTGTTTCAAGCTCTTGCATAGTCATTTCAACTTGGGTATTGTAAGAATACTGATCGACAAAGGCCTCGGCCAACTCTTCCCAGTTCTGCTTCACTGTATTCTCCAACTTGGCATACCAAGCGGCTGCTACACCCAACAGGGTTCTTTCATACAGAGAGAGTTTCTCTGGCTTAGTCAGACCCATCGGCTTCAGGATATCCAAGAAAAGTCAGATATGTACCATAGGATCTCCACACCTGTTGAAATGGTCAATATATGGCATTTTGAATCTGTCTAGGAGCCGTACGGCAGCCTCGGTGTACCAATTCTCAATGTCGGGAATGGAGTTAAGGCCCTGTGCCTTTTTGAATTGCTTCTCAAGGTTTGCGATTTTCGCCGCAGTTGGATCGAGGTCACTAGCATCAAGGGGATAAAGCCTCTCATTAGGCTGCACCAGGGGTCTAAAAACTCGGGCTTAAGCCAACCCTTCTCGAGGATCTGGACCCTGTAAATCTTCAGCTGGTGGAAGTCGGTCAAAGTTCGGCTGGGGTTCCAAAGCTGGATGTGAGGCAGATGCCCTAGATGGGTGCTGCGTTTCAATACTGGTCTCAGCCTGCATGGTAGTTCCCTGATTTAACGCTGCTATTACGGCCACAAATTCTTCCGAATCTTATGCCATCACGGACTGCTGATGATGTGATTAGTGACTGATGGATCAGATGAACCGGTGAGCCTTGACTGGCCCTTCTCTGCCTTGCCTCAGCGAAGGGAAACACTACCTGCTATGAACCGAATCTCTGACTGGACAAAGTCTATCAGCACTAGTCCAATGTACCCGGGGGATATTGGAACCTTCTGAAGCTATGATTCCAGGACTACCCTAGCAAAAGAGAAAACAGGCAGCATCTCAGCCCATTTTTGCCAAAACAGATATGAGCATAGCTGAATGACCGTGCTCTCTACCAAATTCTGCCCAAAAGTCCGCCTGTAAACTGATACCCTCAGGTAAAACTGATTCCCAAATACTGATGCCCGCAGGCCTGACACCCAGACTTGCAAACTGTTACATGCATTCTTGTAGGGACACACCCTAAAAGCACATAGCAAGCAAGTGAGAGCCAAAACACTCCTATGTTGGGGTAGGGTTTCCCTGTCCTATTTTGTCAGGAGCTAGGGTTTCACTACGCACGCAGCGGTTTCAAACAACCTATAATTGGGTAAGCAACCTGTCCTGGCTTTGGAATGGTCACTATGGATTCCGAATATGCACTAGGTCGAATGGTCAAAAAGGGTGCCCCGATAAAATTGGGGTTTGTGTTTCTGTCATGGCAGAGCCCGCAATCGGTCAGCCTTATGGCATGCTTCTCGAAGCGAGCCTCTGACAAACTGTTCAGGAATAGCATACGGAAAACACGGTGTCCTAGGCACACCAATGCACATGCAATGCAAAGAAACACATAAGTGTAGTCAAAACACGATACCATGAGTTCAAGTCAAGTTCTCTAAGTCCCCAGTAGAGTCGCCAGAAACTGTAGACGACCCCGATATCATGGCTTTGGCTGGGCTGCCTTGGCCTTAGCCTTGGCATGGCATGCTGCTGGCCTTGGCCTTGGCATGGCATGCTGCTGGCTTTGGCTGGGCTGGCTTGGCCTTGGCCTTGGCCTTGGCATGGCATACTTCTGGCCTTGGTCATGGCATGGCATGCTGCTGGCTTTGGCTGGGCTGCCTTGGCCTTGGCCTTGGCATGGCATGCTGTTGGCCTTGGCCTTGGCATGGCATACTGCTGGTTTTGGCTGGGCTTCCTTGGCCTTGGCCTTGGCATGGCATGCTGCTGGCCTTGGCCTTGGAAAGACATTCTGCTGGCTTTAGCTGGGCTGCCTTGGCCTTGGCCTTGGCCTTGGCATGGCATGCTGCTACCTTTGGCTGGGCTGTCTTGGCCTTGGCCTTGGCATGGCATGCTGCTGGCCTTAGCCTTGGCATGACTTGATGCTGGCTTGGCCTTGGCCTAGGCATGGCATGCTGCTGGCCTTGGCCTTGGCATGGAATGCTGCTGGCTTTGGCTGGGCTGCCTTGGCCTTGGCCTGGGCATGGCATGCTGCTGGCCTTGGCCTTGGCATGGCTTGCTGTTGGCTTTGGCTGGGCTGCCTTGGCCTGGCACGCTGCTGGCTTTGGCTAGGCTGTCTTGGCCTTGGCTTTGGCATGGCATGCTGCTGGCCTTGGCCTTGGCATGGCTTGCTGCTGGCTTTGGCTGGGCTGGCTTGGGCTTGGCCTTGGCATGGCGTGCTGCTGGCTTTGGCTGGGCTGCCTTGGCATGGCATGCATGCCGGTATGCGCAAAGACCGCGCGCACGGTATGCGCACAGGCTGCTTAGGCCGCGCGCATGCCATGCCATGTGGCCCAGGCCGCGCCCATGCTAGGCCGCCCAGGCCGCGTGCATGCCATGCCATGCTGCCCACGCCACATGCATGCCAGGCCATCATGCCACGCGCATGCCAGGCCGCCCACACCGTGCGCATGCCATGCCATGCTGCCTAGGCCGCGCACATGCCAGGCCATCCACGCCACGCCCATGCCAAGCCATACTGCCCAGGCCGTGGTCCATGTCGCCTTCAAGCTGCGGTCAGGCCGCGGCTCAGGCCGCCGTCCATGCCGCCCAAAGCCGCGGCCCATGCCGCGCCCAAGGCCACGGGGCCTTGGGGCATACCAGGCGTGGCCTTGCCTTGCAAGGGAGGTGCCCCCCCCTCTTATAGGAGCCTGTTAAGCCCTTTTCAATATGGCAGGATGAAACATTGAGCATGCTCGAAGAGTCATAATGGGGTTTTTTTTTTTTTTTTTAAAAGTAATTGTTTTTTGCCAAAACTTTTAACATTAAAGTTGTAGGAAATAATTTAATACACCATAAAAAAATTGAAAAAAAATGTTTGGCGACCGGAATATTTTATTTTAATTTATTTCGATTTTAATACTTAAAAAATAATAAAAATTACTAAAAATATTCAAAAAATTATGGAAAAATTCAAATAATTAAAGGATGAGACACTAGTAATTATAGAAATTATTAACTTATTTTTTCAATTTTTATTTATTTTATTTTGATTTTTATGACCGAATAAAGGCTTAAAAAATTCGAAAAACTCAAGAAAAATTGCAAAAAAATAGGGAATGACTTTTAAAATTAATTGTAGTGCATTTTTAATTGTGTGGCACTGTTTGGGTAAGCATCTAAAAGAATCATGTTAAAAAAGAGCGATCGAGGCGGTGGCATGCCATGGCCTTGGCCTTTGCCTGCGACCTTCGCCTTGGCCATGGCCTTGCACAGGGCCTTGGCCTTGCCCTTGGCATGGCATGCTCGCCGAGCCCGTGCCATGCTGTTGGCCAAGGCCTTGGCATGGCATGCTAGCCCAAGGCATTGGCATGGCATGCTGGCCGAGGCATTGGCATTCTATGCTACTGGACAAGGCTGTGGCATGTGATGCTGGGTGAGTTCGTGGAATAGCATGCTGGCCAAGGCCGTGGCATGGCATGCCGGCCAAGGCATTTGCATGGCATGCTTGCAAAGGCCACGACATGGCATGGCATGGCATGCTTGCAAAGGCCACGACAGGGCATGTTGCTGGCCAAGGCCGTGGCACGGCGTGCTGTTGGCCAAGACCTTGGTATGGCATGCTGTAGACGTCCCCAAACGTCCCGGGAGGGAAATCCCGTTTTGTTCGTTGGGCTCACTACAGTTCGGGACTCAAATGTCACTGTCTTGTATCTAATCTCGCAGAGTGCAATGCAAGACCGATGAATCATCAAAGAGTCCAAATCTGGCAAATTGTTTTGGAAAATAGATTTTTAGAAAGAAGTACCAAACATGGACTGCTTTGCCAGATACAGAGTCGCCACCCAAATATTTTATTTTGTGGGAATTTAGGAAACCCTGACTCGTGCCTAAAGCCACGTGTCCGTCATCACCAAAGTTGCCTCGGCTTGGGAACTTGGGTACGATTGGGGAAGGTCACTTCGTGAGCACTCCCGCTCGCCCGATCAAAGATCGGCCTCTACTAACCATGATATCGAGTTTTGAAAACATTATGTGCTCTTATTCCGGTTATTAGCCTAGAATTACTATGTGATGCGCACAATATACAAGTATAGACCGGATTGCCTGAATTGGAACAAAACATTTTATGTTTGTTTTTGAAAGCGGTTTGCTACTCGCAAGTAGGCTTAAAATGTAGATTTTGCCAACCTCGGGTGGGCTTAGAAAACATGATTTTGCCACTATCTAGTGGGCTTAAAACTCGCAATCAATGAATTGTTCCAATCCAAGTAATCCAACCTTCACCCACAGGCATTCAGGCAGTCATATCACATAAGCACATAGCCTCATGGTAAGCATACTGTCATGGCAGTCACTCACACACATGCAAGGATGCTAAAGCATAAATACTTACTGAGTACTCCAAGCAAAAACATAAGCTATGTTAGAAATCCATGCATGATCCTAACTATGCTGAAATGCCTAATGCAACACATGCAGGAATGCAACTACAATAGGCTCGGCTATTCTAAAGATGGCATGTGAAGTGCTACAACTAACAAGTTTCAACTCGGAATTGAAATACAATGCAGTTAGTATGATGCGCCGAGCCTGGTGCATGTAAGACAGATGAATGAATACAAACATGCTATCATAAGTATGCTAATTGAAACATGCCCTAAACTAACCATCATAAGCTGGTAAATAAAAGGGAGAAAGACGTGGGGTTGGAAGACATGCATCACACACACGCACACTTATTACAACAATTGGCTCTTTCTCGGAGGGTCTGAATAAATAATACAGTCCGAATGAATAATTAACTACTCCAGCTAATTAAATATTATAAAAACCCTAATTAATTAACAAATTAACTAGGAAAGTGAATAAACTAGCATGCAATACTACAAGTAATAGACTGCCTCAGCTTTGTTCTGACTGATGAAAGATGCATGCATGCTCGAGTCGCGTTGTCGGTAAATTCCATCGCGATGCCTCGCCTCACCCTTGTTTGCAATTGATCTCAGAAACTCGCACAAAGCTCCAGAAGGCTGAAACTCCACCTTGGGAAGGCCACCGACCAGTTATTAGCATGGGAGACCACCTGCCGACCACCCTTTGTGCTGGAGACCAAAGAGGGTGGTTGGCCTGCCAGAAAATCTGGTTGGCCGACCAGTTTCCACCTCTGGTTTTTGGTTTTTTTTGCAACAAAGGCAAGAGAGAGAAAAGGCAATGTATTTTCAACAAATGTGTGCACGACCACTCTCCCTATCATTGCACAAGCTCTAGGGAGTGTAGTCCTCGATCATCGTGCCACCAATCATGCATCTTGATGCATGATGGCCGAGAAGTCGAATTGCACGACTCGATGTGAAATGAATGCACATATAAGCAAGTAAAGCCAACAACTCTATCATGGACAGTCAAGAGTGTCGGCGACCGAGAATCGAGGCACGTTTCGTCACTTCGAGTATGAAACGTCCCTCGTTTCCCGTGTTCAGACTAAACCCTACTCCAAACACAAAGCAATGAGATGGCATACACAATGCGACTAACATGCAACCTAGCATACGCAATGCTATGGGCTAAAATGGAATATACAATGCACGTGACATAACATGGCATACACAATGCACTTACGAAGACTATCATGCACACATGAACTAAATGGCATATACAAATGCAAGATGGACTTACACCAATATGAGTGGACCTCAGCCACACTCACATCAGTGGCCATATGATGGAAATGAGACAACCGAAATACATGCAAACATGCACGGATGCAAAGGACCGATCCTAAGGCACAACATGCAACTCTAACTAAGTATGGCAATGGATGAAGTATGGCATGCAAACACACATTTTCCAGCTCTGGAACATGATATACAATGGTCCCGAATCATGCAAATATGTCACACAATGCATGCAAGATGGCTCGAATGCCGAAACTAGTGAAGCGGGTTGCGCTAGAGGTACACAAAGCAATGTACAAATGGCAAAACCAGCCTCAAATAGACCCTAGGCTGGTCTGAAACAGTGGGAAAATGGCCCAAAATGATGGCTCAACATGCATAGAAATGAAGCTCATACAATGGTCCGAAAACGAGGCATTTATGCACAACTCTCAAACGCATTTAAAGAGTGGAAAACATGGGAATATGGCATGCATATAATCTTTGAAATATGATATACAACGGCCCCAAAACATGGAAACACCTCAACACAAGCATGCAATAGGCCCCAAAACTCAAAGCTAGGCATGGATATTGAACTACAAGCATGCAAAACAAGCATCATTCGACCATGAGACCAAAAAATAGAGTTAAGGCAGTCCAAAACATGCAAAAAATCAATTTAAGGCATGGCCAAAAACTGCTAACATGAAGGGCCAAAACAACATGCAACATAGGCTAGTAAGCATGGTTTACACTACATGTATATGAAGCACATGAGGGGCCACCAAATCAGCCAAAAACCAAAACATGGCATGCCAAAATATGACCAAGAACCCACTGAAACTCAGTCAACACATGTTAGAATGAAGTGTTCCTTTGAAAGGCCAATGAGAGGGTTGTTCTACACATATATGATAGACACACAAAATGGCAAAACTACCTCTGGATAGAGGTTATGAAGGCCCTAAAACTAGCTGAAAAGGGCCTAAAATGAGTCTAGGAAGCATGCAAGTAAAGGCCCCTTTGGAAGGCCTTGAAGAGGATTACTCTACACATGCATAATATACATTCAACATGGAAAAAAAAAACTCTGGAAAGAGTTCATGCAGGTCATAAAATTCACAAAAATGGCCTGAAACATGCTCAAGAAATGTGCAAATATGGGCTCCTTTGTAAGGCCAAGAAAGCTAGTAAACAAAACAAGGGGTGAGAGGGTCACCCCTCTCTGATTTTAATGCTCAAAAACACATAATAACCATTGAAAATCCACTGGATTTCAGTGGTCAAAAAGGCCAACAAAGCTCACAACAAATGCCCTAATGCATGGCCTAAAACAAGAGGAAATGAAGCATGCAAGGGGGTAGATGACCCCCAACAAAAAAATAGTCTGAAACAAACATGTTTAGAAGCTCAAAAAAAGACTTTTTTTAGTTTATGAAAAAGCCTAAATATGATTGCAAATAGAGCTAAACTATGAAGCAAAATAAGGCTACAAAGAGGGAAATAGAGACTTACCCTTGTAGAGAAGAAGGCTAGCAGCTTCTAGACCAAAATAGGAACTCTTCAACCTCTAAAAATGAACTCCTACGTGCTTAGGTTGACCATGGAGGTGTTGTTCTTGGAGGTGTAGTGCAAAGGGTCCAAGAGCTATGGACTTTTGAAGCTTAAAGTAGAGAGATATGGAGGGAAGTGTATAAGCTTTAGACACAAAAATCTCAACCCTTGCAAGTGGAGAGGAGGGTCTCTCTTATAGAAGAAGAGGTCCAAGGCTTCTCTTAGAAGCTTGGAGCAAAGGGACCAAGCTTCTAAAGGAAGCTAAACAAAAGGGTCAAGCTTCTTGAGGAAGCTAGACCAAAGGGGTCAAGCTTCCTCAAGAAGCTAAACAAAAGGTCAAGCTTCTCTTAGAAGCTAAGAGTAAAGGACCAAGCTTCTTTAAGAAGCCAAAACAAAAAGGGTCAAACCTCAGAGGATGGTGCAAATGCCTCCCAACTGGCACAGCTAGATTGCACTCAGTGAGACAAAAAAGGAGAGAGCTGGCTGACCAGTTCAAGTGGTCGGCCAACCACTTGCCATGGTTGGCCAACCAGGGGTCAAAAGGTTCAAGTTGAAAAGGTGGTCGGCCTACTCATATTGGTGGTCTCGCAGGTGAATGCAACTCAATGGTGGTATGGGAGACTAGAAATTGTGGCTCAAAAATGAGGGAGACCACTTACCTGTCAAGAAAAATCGGCCAATCGGGAAAGATGGTCTCCAAGAAGAAAAGGTGGTCTCCCACCCTACTACCACCTTCCTAATAATGAAACTAGGGTCCATGCCAAAAATGAACCCACACCGATGCGAAACGAAGGTTCGGGGGCCAAAACGCGCAGTCGGGGGCCCCGAAAACTGACTATTAAGCACTGGAAGTAGCGTGCAACCACGAAGGTGGTCTCCTGGGCCACAGTGTCCCTCTAGGGAGAGGAAACAAGGTGTGTGCCAAAAATCGAAACAAATGGAGGTAGTTAAGCGGTCCCGAACCGTGGCACACGGCCGACGGCTTCGAAAATCAAAAACTGGTCTCCAAACGGGAAAAATGGCCTACGACCACGAAACATGGCCTACGACCACGAAACGTAGCCTACGGCCACTAATAGATGGTCTACGAGACCTCTCCCTCCCTTCAAAAAGAGAAAATAGAACCTGGTTCACAAACCGAGGTGAAGCACAAAAGAGTCCCGAAGTTCGGAGGCAAGCCTCTCAGTCGAGACTCTGTAACCTCAGAACGAGCACAATATGCACCATCACCGAGCGCTCAGTCGATGATGTCCAAGTCTTAAGGTCGGTCAAAAATGGGGTGTCTATAGTTGCCCCTCTTTGACAGAACTCGGAAGTCATAAGTAACGGGAGTGAATGTCAAAGCCTGGAGACGACCCATTTTTGACAAAGCCGAAGACTTAGACAAATAGGCGAGATAAACAAAGATGTGCCCGCAGGCAGGGGACAAAATGCAAAATGATATGCAAGAAGATTTTGACAATTGGACTTATACGCTACGCGAAGCCGATTTGAAAATTGAACTTATATGCTACGCGAAGTCGGTTTGATAATTGGACTTATACGCTTTCGCGAAACCGGTTCGAAAATTCAGAATTTATGTAATGCAATGTAATGAAACAATGCAAATGATATGCAATGCATTTGAGATGATCAAACCACAAGTAGTATAAAACCACACAAATATCATAAAGATGATGGAGATGCAAAATCTGTCTACCATAGAAAAGGTGCCGACACCCTCAAACCACAATCCCATCAGTGGAATAGGCTCGTACACATGCAGAACTATGTGTGTGTAGACGGAACACAAGATACAAGTAATTGGGTGGCATGATATAAGTGAGGAATGATCTGCTGAGGAAAGATCATGATCCTAAATGCTGGATGCAACACACTACACTACAATGCAATGAATGCAATGGATAAGGTGCGCGGCTAAACCGTATCTTGCATAGGAAAGGCATGGACACAAACAAACCACATCTAACACGGAAATGGTGCCGTCACCCTCAAACCACAATCCCATTAGTGGAATAGGTACGTACACAAAATCTCATAACCATGCTTTGACGTGAAAAGTATGGGCACATACCAGACCAAGCTTAACATGGAAAGGCGCAAGCCATAGATGGATAATGCAGTAAATGCATGCAAACTATAATGCAATGTATTCTATATGCAATGCAATGGATATACTAGACGATGTAGTAGTTAGGAAGTGAAGGTACCATATAGGGGCATTTGGCAATGACCTACCTCAGCAATGTCCTACCTCATACTGATGTGGGAATCTTTCCCTTCTTCTCAGTTGAACCGCAGGTACTACTTTTCTCCCTGACTATGGTCGCAGCTTTTTCTATTCTCCAACAGGGTGACAGACTAGGTTGATTCGGTATCCAGAATTGAGGCGCATACGCATGCTATCTCAATCTATAGGGCTGCCATACAGATTTCAAGCCGAGGATAGACCCCTGGGTATTTAAACCAGACTTTAGTCTCGGAAATCCCAAACCTTTGCGTTCTAGGAATGAGCCATTCGAACTCTAGTTTCCACCGTCTCAGTTGGTCTCCTAGGAACTCACCGCAAACACAGACAAGTGGCTATACCAAACCACTGGAATTCATTCTGTGTAGACACCCAATTTTTGACCGTCCTCAAGATTTGGATGTCACCGTTTGAACACTCGGTGATCATCCATGTTCGTGTTCGTCTTGAGTTCTCGGAGGTCTCGGCCACGTGCCTTGCCTCAAGACCTCTCGACTTGCCTGTTTTGTTTTTGGTTTTGCACCAAACACTTGTGTTTTGTTTTTGAGGAGCAGGGAATGGCTTGTTGGCCATCCCCACATCTCACCGGCCATGGCTTGAGGCCACCGGCCATTGTTTTGTTGCCATCGGCCAAATGTTTGGTCGGTCGGCACTCTGTTTGGTCAGTCGACCATTTATTTGGTCAATTTGGCATTTTTGGCTAGCCGACCACTGTGCATCTACTTTTGACAGATATTTTGTGCCAGCTGTGCTAGCTGGCACCCACTTTGCACCCCCTCCATACACGTGTATGAGGGGATTTCACTCTTGCTTAGCTTGTTTTGTAAGCTTTGCAAGAGTGATCCTCTATAAAGGGAGGCCTTCTCCTCCCTCCTCAAGGGTTACAAAAATGAGTTCCAGAGGTCTAAATTAGGGTTAGGTCTTGTGTATCTATCTATCTCTATATCTCCCCCTCTTTTGCTCTTTGTGTGTGTATTAAGGTGTTTTGTTCATAGTTTTGCACACAAACACCTAGAGTTACACTTTCCTTTAGCTACTGAGGTACTAAGGAGTGATTTCCAGAGTTCTTGAGTTGATCTAAGCTTGGAGAAGGGGCTGGAGTGGTCCATGTGAAGAAGGTCTTCAAGGGTAAGAACTTTACCCCTTTATTCCCCATTTTTGCATAGGCTTTTAGCCACCCTTGCATCTATTTTTAAGCTTAACTTATAACATATAAAATTTCTGATTTTAAGTTCTTAAAATAGTTGTTTAAGGTTGTTTTGGTGTTCAGGGTTGTTTGACCTCTCTTAGGCCTTGTTTGGCCCCCATTTTGTGCTATTTTGGTGAGCTCCAGGACCACCTTGTTTGGGCCTCCTCACCACTGAAATCCAGAGGGATTTCAGTGGTGGGGATGGTACTTTGAGGTCCTAAGAAGGAGAGGGCCATCCCCTCTCATTGTTGTCTTCAAAAGTTGTCATTTTTGCCTCATGTGTGAGCACCATTGTTGAGTTCATATTGGCCATGTCTTAGCTAGTATTTGTGCTTATTTTTCCATGATATAGCACTGTTTTAAGTTGGTTTAGACACACCATGCTTGCTTTGCATACTTGCCTTGTAATGCCATGAATTTTCTTAACATGCTTTGTGCTTTGAGCGTTGTTTCTAGCATGTTTTTGGCCTAGCTTTGTGAAGCTTTTATGCATGTCTTAGTATGCTTAAGGTCTGTTTGGAGTTGTTTTGGCCATCCATGACATGCTTTGCATAGCCACCTTGCATTTTGGCTTGTTAGCCTTGGGTGTGTGAGTGTTGAGCATGCATTACTTGGCTTGTTTCAGTGGTTTGGTACCACTTATAACATCATTTCACTCCTTGTGGTATGCTTGTATGCTTGCATTTGATGCTCCTTTAATGCTTCAAGTGGCTGGTATCTTATGCTCCATGTTTGAACCCTTTTGCATGCCTTTAGACTTAGGCCATTTAGATGCCATCTAGGTGTGCCTTTGACCTTGTTTTGATCTGCCTTGGGGTGGTTTTGGGTCCCCATGGCCCTTTGGGGCTTGCTTTATATAGCTATGGTTTAAGCCCCTTGGCTTACCTTGAGTTTTGGACATAGTTGCATGCCTTGCTTGCATTGATAAGTTGATTTGGCATCATTCCTCATGTATTTTCAGAGCTTGCTATGCTTGCCATTAGTCCATGTTTATCCTCTTTTAAGTGTGCTTAAAAGTTGCTTCTTCATGCTTAAGAGTTGGGCCATGTGTGCATGCATGTTTGTATGTGTTTTGGCCTTTATTTCCTTAGCATTTGGCCACTGTTTTGGACCTAGTAGAGAGCTGTCCATCTTGGTGTAAGTCCCTCCTTTGCATGTTGTTGCATGCTCACCTTGTGTGTTGTTGCATACTTGGCCTATCGCATGTGTTGCAAGCTCGAATCACATTGCATTTAGCATGTTTTCTTCCTTTTGTCTTGGTTGCTTAACATGTTACGTGTCTTGCATGTTTGCATGTTCACATTGCAAATTGCATGCTTGTTAGCTTGCATATGTTGTTACATGCCTTGCATGTTTGTTTGTTTCGGTTGTGTGCTTAGTACACATTACTTGCTTTCATGCTCATGATTGCATACTTAACTCACATGTCTAGGTTGCATTGCATTGAGCATGCATGCCTTGTCTCTTGATCAAGTGATAGAGGTTGGGCCTTATGTGTTTATTTGGTTTTCATTTCATTTGACATCAAAATGCATAACTTGGCCTCTTTGGCCATCACGCATTGAAATGCGCGATTGGTGGCCCGAGGGTCGAGTACCATCCTCCTTTGAGTCATGAACATGATAAGGAGGGTGTTTGTGCAAACATTTGCTTGAAATGCATTGCCATGCCATGTTTGCCCTATGCTGCTGTCAAAATAGGATTCTGCAAGTGAATATGGCCGGTCGACTGCATAAAGTGCCGATCGACCAATGATGGATGGCCGAGAGCTGAATATTTGGTCGATAACCCTTCTACCATGGTCGGTGATGTTTCCCCTTGGTCGGTGATGCTCCACAGTGTTCAGAGAGTGTTCCTTGGGACTTGTGCAATTTTTAGAAGAGCAGAGTAGGGTAAACAAAGGCAGCTTGTGCATGGTGATGGATTTCTGAGCAAACCCTAGCACGCATGCATTGGACATTCTTCCCGAGGCTGTTTTATTGCTTTCTTAGCTTAGTTAATTTGCTTAACTAGTTAAGTGGTCTGTAATAATTAATTAGCTTGTAGGTTAATTAATTTGTATTATTCTTTTGGTCCCTCCGAGCGAGGGCGAATGTGTAATAAGTGTGGGTGTGTGTGTGCATGTCTTCCAATCCCCATTTCTTTCTCCCTTTTACTTACCTGCTTTTGATGGTTAGTAGTAGGGCATATTTAATTTAGCATACCTTATGCTATGCATGCGTACATTCATTCATCAGTATTGCATGCACCGGGCTCGGCGCATCATTCTAACTGCATAGTATTTCAAATCTAACTTGAATACATGTTACTTGTTGCATTTCACATGCCATCCTAGGATTAGCCGAGCCTATTCTAGATTGCATTTTGCCTATGATGCATTAGCCATTTAACATGGACTTGGATCATACGTTTGATTGCTAACATGTTCTTTGTTTTGGCTCAGAGTACGCTGTAAGTATTTATGCTTTAGCATCTCGCATGAGTGTGAATGTTAACATGACAGCATGCTTACCATGTGGCTATGTGCTTATGTGATATTACTGCTTGAATGCCTGTGGGTGAAGGTTGGATTGCTTGAGTTGGAACAACTCGTTGAAATCCTTATTTTAGCCTACTTGCGAGTATCAAATTTCAAACCATTTTCTGAACAAACGGATATGCAATGCTTTGTTCCAACATAGGCAATCAAGTCTATACTTTTGTGTTGTGCGCATCACATAGTAAGATTAGCTAATTAATAGGAATAAGAACACATAACGTTTTCAAAACTAGATATCATGGTTAGTAGAGGCCGATCTTCGGATCGGGCGAGCGGGGATGCTCATAGCTGACCTTGCCCAATCGTACCCAAGTTCCCGAGCCGAGGCAACTTTGGTGATGACGGACATGTGGCCTTAGGCAAACGAGTCAGGGTTTCCTAAATTCCCCCATAAAAAATATTTAGGTGGCGACTCTGTATCTGGCAAAGTAGTCCATGTTTGGCACTTCTTTCTAAAAATCTGTTTTCTTAAAACGATTTGCCAGATTTGGACTCTTTGGTGATTTATCAATCTCACATTGCACATTGTGAGATTAGATTAAGAACCGTGACAATTTGAGACTGAACTGTAGTAAACCCAGAAACGAACAGAACGGGGGGGGGGGGGGATTCATTCCTCCTGGGACGTTCGGGGACGTCTACAGTTTCTGGCGACTCTGCTAGGGAGTTTAGAGAGCTTGACTCAAACTCGTGATATCTTGTTTTAACTATACTTATGTGTTTCTTTGCATTGCATGTGCATTGGTGTGCCTAGGACACCGTGTTTGCCATCTGCTATTCCTGAGTGGTTAGCCTGAGGCTGCGTGCCATAAGGTTGACCGGTTACGTGCTCTGCCAGTGTGGGAACACAAACCCTAGTTTTAATAGGGCACCCTTTTGACCATTCGACCTAGTGCATATTCGAAATCCATAGTGACCATTCCAAGCTAAGACAGGTTGCTACCCGATTATAGGTTGTTTGAAACTATTGCGTGCATAGTGAAACCCTAGTTCCTGACAAAATAGGACAGGGAAACCTTACCCCAACATAGGGGTGTTTTGGTTCTCATTTACTTGCTATGTGTTTTTAGAGTGTATCTCTACAGGAACGCACATATCAGTTTGCAAGTTTAGTACCAGGCCTGAGGGCATCAGTATCAGTGTTTTGGGGAATTGGTTATATCTGCGGGTATTAGATTCAATTTTTTGGAGCAGTGATTTTGGGAAACAGTGATCAGTAGTAGAGTACAATTATTCAGCTACGCCTGTGTCTGTTCCGTTTGGGCTGAAATGCTGCTTGTTTTTCCTTTCAGTTCAGAGATTTGGGGTCAGAGATTTGGTGTTCTTCTTTGCTGAGGCAAGACAGACGTCTGATCCGTCAGTCACCGTTCAGTTCAGCGGACTTATGATGACACAAAGTTCAAAGGAAATTGTGGTTATGGCAGCCGCATTAGACCAAGGAATCATCTTACAGGATGAGACCAATGTTGATGTACCGCAACCGCCTAGGTCGCCTGTCGCACACCCGATCTGGACACCCCAGTTGTTTCAAGCTTGTAAGCCCACCACGTTTGAGTTAATGGGAATGATCGGTGACCTCTAGAGATCTGTGGCCGATCTGGCCTATGGGATGTCGGTTCCACCACCAGCCATGTCATACACTGGGAATTTTGTACCGCAGGAGCCCTCGCTACTGGGGCAAATTGTGATCGAGCTCAGCCAACCTGAGGTTATTTCAAGCTATAGCAATGACGTGCCAACAACAATCGGGTTTCGCTCTGATATAGCAACCCAAACCCTCGATCAGGCTGAGGCTAGAGGTAAGAACAAAGTGGAAACAGATGCTGATCCCGTTGAACAACTGCTGTGGGCAGTCGAGGCTTTGAAAGCCGGGGGGATGAATAAGCAACAAGTACTCGCAGTCATGGCTAAGACTGTGGATAATGCTTTCCCCACTCCAACCGAAGGCAGTTCGAGCCAGACGGAAAATCGGGATAGGCCCCGTCATGCCAGAACAGTTCCTTCTGCTCCCATCCCTGCACCGGGAAAAGATCAGAAAGCCAAGGTAGTGCCTGCCGACCCTTTCATTAGTGCGTCTAGTAAGAACCCTCAGACTTCGAAGTATCTGCCTCGAGGGCGCAGAGTCTTTCATGCCCTCTACATGCCTTTGTCTAGGGCATTTCAAATTTTGGCTAAAAAGAGGCATCTTAAACCCCTCGAGCCTCGACCTCTCCCGAAGAATCTTCCTCTCACACATGATGCTGCCTTGTACTGCGCGTACCACCAGCAAACTGGTCACAGCACCGACGGTTGTTTCCGCTTTCGCCACGAAGTGCAAGATTTGATCGACAATGAGGTCATCCTCCCACCCACCTCAGCAAAGTCTGTCACCGCTGAATTGTTGGATTTCAAGGGTACAGCAAGTATGTGATCAGGGGTTGGACCACCTACGGGCAGCGCTCGGTGTATTTCAGATGTGGCGTTTGGCACGCACTATTGGGAGCATTTGCGAATGCAGTTTTGTAACTTCTGGTTTGGGTGTTGAGTCAGTTCTTTGTTTTTGTTTTGAGTCTGTCTCTTTGTCCTGAGCCAGTCTTTTTGCTTAAGGGTCTGTCTTGTTGTGTCGAGTCAGTCCCATTGTATAGAATGTCAGGTGATTCCGGGGTTGTTGCCTCGAACACCGTTTTGTTTTGTAATTACCCTTTTGTTTTCTTTTGAGTCTGTCTTTGCTGTGGAGCCAGTTGCAACCAGGAAATCTGAATGAAACAGCTGCGGCTATCATGTTTTCCGTGCCTATTGCTACTTCAAGCTAGTTGTGCCAGAAAATTTGAATGAAACGGCGGAGTATCTCACTTACTCTTCTGCACCTCGAATTCATTGCATTGACCTAAGTTTTTCAAAACTTTTTTAACATTGTGGTGATAAAAATGAAGAGGAAGGAATTCCTCGGGATTTGCAAAACTTTGGTCAAATTGAGAAAAAGAGAGGCATGCTAAGCCCTTAATGATTGAAATCATGTTTGTTAACGTGAGTACTGAGAAGGACCCTGGCTTGATCCAGATTGGTTCCGCACTATCTTCAGCATGAGCGATTTGTCACTTTCTTAAAAAATTTTGAAAAACAAAATGTTTTGCGCAGACCTGTGTGGAATCACTCTTGAGATTGTGCAGCTTAGGATCGCTCTCAGCCTCAAGACTTGAGCCCTTGCTTTCAAACCTTGGACCTTAGTTCAGAATGTTCAACGGTCAACTACAACATGAGGCTTGCGTGGCCAAATTTGAAGCAGCCTTCGAATAAGAGGCCAAGAAAGTCAGATCAAGAAGATTAGACCTCATCAGAAGAAGCTTGCGAAGCTAGAACAGAAGCACCCCTCGAACTAGGGGCAAAAATGCCCGACGTGCTCGAAAAGCCGAAGATGGATCCTTCTACAAGTCAATACAACAGCCACCCTCCCGGATACGGATGGCTTTGAGATCCTAAAACCATTTGGCATGGACTTGTTACACTTTTACCCTTTGAGAGGCTTGCTGGGCCGAAAACCCGGAAGGGTGACCCAGGCAAAAGTTAGAGCAAGAAAAAAAGAAAAGAAAAGAATACAAAAAAATGCAAAAAAAAAAAAAAGAGAATGAAAAGATTTGAAAAAGAAAAGACAAAAAAAATGAATAAAAAAAAGGGAATTGAAAAGAAAAGAAGAATAAAGCTTGCAAGGCTGAAAACCCGCAAAGGGCAACCTTGGCAAAAGTTAGAGCCTAAAAAGTGAGGGTTAATACACGAGTGTACCTTAACCGGAACTACGTAAGGCTTGATTCCCATGTTTGGGATACGTAAGCAACTTCATCATGAAGTCCAGCCACAAACACTTCCAAATCAAGTGTGTCCATGTAATGGTTTTGATCATCCTTGCCTTTTCTGAATCCGATAGTTCAGTTGTGACACAGCCGGAACTACGTAAGGCTTGATTCCCATGTTTGGGATACGTAGGCAACTTCATCTTGAAGTCTAGCCCCACTCACTTTCAAAGTGACTGTGTCCGTATATTGGTTTTGACCATCTTCATCTTCTCTGTATCCTAGAGTTCGGTTACGATCATCACTAATGAGGATTGACTACAGTATGCTGCGACGTTATCCAGACAAGGGGCAACTTTCCGTTGCCATGAGTCGCCATCCAAACCAGGGGCAACTTTCCGTTGCCGTGCTGTGCCCTTTGGAACAAGGGGCAATTTTCCATTGCCTTCGATCCGAGGTTGTGCATCTCGAGAGTAAGTTCCGTGCTCGTTGAGCAATGACCGTTTGCAAAAATAGTTTTTGAGAATTTTTTTACTGAGGTTGACTATTTTCTTGAAAATTATTCCATCTTTTCCAAAACTGGACCATTTTCTTGGACCCAAAAAAGGAAAACTTTCAGTGCTCATAGCTTGACTTGCATGATTTTAAATCAGAAAATTGAACAAGTATGTTAATCTAACTCTCATTTTGGTTAAAATTGTTTTAGTAGAAAACCAAAACAAAAAATGGTCAAAATGATGAACTAGGGGCACGGTTGAGTCAGGCTTCCTGTCTTTTCCCCATCGCCAGCATACTTGCCAGAAAGGGCATAGCTGAAGCTGTCATTAAAGGGCAGAAAGCTCTCTCACCCTCCGAGCAATGAGGTATCAAGCCAAGTGTGAAGTGCGAAGCACGAGCCGGAATGGATCAAGATACTCCACTCCCTTATCAGGAACATCGACTAAACGTCACCGGAGGAAATAGCTGCGAGCTAACAGTGTTGGGCATAAACCCACAACCTCTTGTTTATTCACCGACCATATCTGGGGAGAGATGAAAAATGAGAGAGTGAAGAATAGAGAGGTGTAAGTTGAGAGAAAAGTGAGCAAAAAGGGATTTTGAGAGAAAAACCGAGCCTGAGGGCCGAGTGATGTGAGCATCACAAATGAGAAGAGGGTGGGAAACAATACCCGGAGAAACTGGCTCCTTGCAAACTAAGAGGTCTCTTGTCTTTTATAACACATTTGTATGTCATGTCTTTTGTTTTGACTATCTCGATTCTTGTCTTGAGTCATCTCGAGTGTTACTCGATTTGTTTAGATTGAGTGCCTTTTTGTTTTCTCTGTTGAGTCCTTTTCGCTGTGTTCTGTCGTAGGCTCAATACCCGGTTGCAAACCCTTTCCTCAAATCGTTTTGTGCTCAGAGTGCTGTGCCATTCCCCACATTTGTGCAAAACATAATTTGGTTCTTTCATAAAACTGTAGGGTCCACCCTCGATAAGTGTGAACAGAAAAACCTAGACCTATCTAAAGCTTTCGGGTTCTAGATTGCGAAGCAAGAAATTTTGGAGCATCTGAGTGTGTTTCAACTTCTGCAGAGTTCAGAATGAACCATGTATTTAGAATGAGCAATATGCTGTTGTAGGCTATGAGTTCAGAATGAGCAGTTTTCAGAATAGGCTGTGTGTTCAGAATAAGCAGTGCATTGTATGAACTGTGTATATAGGCCGTATGCAGAGTAAACCAAGCACTGTGTTATGGGCTGTGTGTTAATGAGCAGTGGGTTGTACAAGTTGTTTTGTCATTAGCTGGTTCACTACCTGGTTATTACAATACAAGTGTTTGACTTTTAGACAAAAGATCAATCTCATTTACGTTCAGGTGTAATATGATGCAATGCGATGCAATGTATGAAATACAAAAAATGTAAGACTTTTTCAGACAAAAAGTTTGTTTCATTTCATCATCTTTTCAAGTACAAAGTTTCGAAGAAAATAAAACCTGCCTGCGACAGTATAAGGTACTCAAGCTACCAGCAAAAAGAAAAAGTAAAACAAAAAGAAGAAAAGAAGCAAAAATCTGGATCAGCATCGATCATCTCAGGCCTGAGAGTCTGTCCTCGTCCTCTTCCTGGACGAAGGTCCAGGAGCGTCATCGCCACCTCCATAGTCTGAGCCTGAGTCTGAGTCATCTCCGGTCTCCTCCTCAGATGCCTCCGCCTCCGTCTCTGCCTCGGATTCATCATCATCTGGGATCGGCGCTCGAGAGCTACTCCCAACATGAGTGCGCCCCACTTTGGTGCGGGGGAATACTGTGCCACCTCGCCCTCCTCCTCGAGCAGGAACAGAAGGCCCAGCTGGAGCACCTCCTGCAGTAGGAATCTGGAATGGAGGCTAAAAAAGTACAAATGGCAAACGCATCAGTATGCTACGCAAAAGTAGAGTATGGATATCAAGTACAGTGTATGAGTACAATGTATGAATGGTGTGAGCAGTGTATTAGTACAGAATGCAGTGTATGAATACAGAGTATGAATGCTGTAAGCAGTATATCAGTACGGAATGCGGAGACTAAGTGCAGTGTATGAATGCCGTGAGGGCCGTGTATCAAGTGCTGTGTTGATAGTGCAATACATCAGATTGTGTAAAGTTTGAGTCGGTGGTCAGAAAGACATACCGGGATACTGTAAAGGGCCAGCAAGTCTAAGCTCCACTGGAGCATCCCCATCATGGAGGCATTCAACTCTAGGGACTGGCGAGTGTACTCAGAGGAAGCCTGCAAAAGTGTTAGAAGTATCAGTATTCTACGGAATATCAAGAGAAATGAAATGAAATGACTGTATAAAATGCAGTAGTACATACCGGAGGCAAGTCGTAGAAACCGACTAGCTCGTGATCAGCCAGAGGGGGAGTGATGGGGATCTGATAAATCCCCCCACTCTGCCCTCATTATGTCATCATCGTGGGCAACGCCGGCCATCCAGCTCCCCGCCCTCTTCGAGGCCCACTCCTGCTATGGGCCCGAGCCATCCTAGGTGCTCCTGCCCCTGCTCCCGCTCCAGCCGTTGGCGCCGCAAGCCTCTCTCTCTCAGCTCGACGGCCACTGCTCAGAGGCCGCATGATGTAGGTCTGGATGTACTCTGCATAGTTGCCCTCGCCTCTAAAGCCCTTTGCCTCCCATCCGATCGTGTAATCGGCCATCTCATGTGGGGGGTATCTCTCTGTTTGCCTCATGTCGATAGGAGGTGGACCCGAGGCTATCTGCTCCAGTAAACCTAAGGTCTGGCGCAGGAAGCGCTCGCCCAGGTACCAAGCCCGACAAACCAAGCCCTCCAGCAGAATCCTGAACCAGGCAGTCTCCTCAGCACCAACATACCACTCCCGAATTGCGGCTGGCAATGGAGCCCAAGGCTGCCAGGTAATCTGCAAATGATACACAATTGGTTATCTACTGTTATCGAAAGAATAATGTAAAGCAAAGCTTAAATGAACTAAAATACCTCTGCGGCGGTAATGGTATTGAAGTAGTGACAGAAGAATATGAATGACTCCCGTGGTCTCCGCACGCATCTCACATAAAAGCGTCAAGAGAATGGAACGCCGAGGGGGGTCTCCTCGTCCGGAACTGGGGCAAGCCTCAGGAAGTAGGCATACACCCACAACTACAGAGCACAATAGAGCAAATATCAGTATGTTTATCAGATAAAGCAGAATGCAGACGAAGCAGAATGCAGAATAAAGCAGAAATTGCAGAACTGTGTATTGTGCAGAATGTACAGTGTGTGCAGTATATAGTCAGTGTAAAGCAGATTGTATGTTTGCAGTATGTGCGGTGTATAGTTTGTTGGCATCAGATTGTGCAGTATGTGAAGTATGTGAATTATTGTGCAGTATACAGTCAGTGTAAAGCAGATTATATGTGTGCTGTGTGTGCAGTATACAGTCAGCGTGAGGCAGACCACAGTATGTGTAGTGTACAAAATACAGATAATATAGAGCAGAAATGTAAAACAGAGAAAGAGGATGTACCTCCCAAGCCCGCCAGTAGCCTCCGAGCAACTGTCCGCTGAGGCAAGAGGATGAACTCATGTAGCTGTACAGTGTGGCCAAGTCTGCGCCACCCCAGTCATAGCGGTAGATCCGTGTGACGTCCACTAATGTGCTCAGCAGACAGAGGGGCGCAGTGTTCGCCCAGTCGGCGAAGAGGGTCGTCCCCAGCAAGAACATAAGGAAGTCGTGTGCATACTGCTCCGCCTCCTCCTAAGCCATCGACGCCTCCTCAGCTAAGGCTGGCTGAATCCTGAAGTGGTCCTCGAACCACAAATATCTGACAAATCCTGGACGGGCAAGAGGTGGTAGGTCGCCAAGCAAGTACATCTGAGCGGCCTCCCACTCGTCCATGTCTGTATTGAAGGGGATCGGATCACCCCCTACCCCGATGCCGGTGAGCATTGAGAAGTCGAAGGGAGTCATCGTCATGTCTCCCGTGGCAGAAAAGTGGAAGGAATCGGTAGTGTCCCACCACCTCTCCACCAGAGCGGCAAGAAGAGGCCTGCTCGCAGTAAGGCGCGACAGTTCCCTGCAGAAAGTGCCGAAGCCGGCCTGATCAACAATATGGTAGACCGCGTCCGGTAGCTCCATATACCATCCTCTGGTAGCAACATTTCTATACCCCCGGAAGACATGGGAATCCCCCTGTATTCAAAAGCAAACAGTCGTGAAGCAATATTAAATGTACAGTTTTGAAGAACAGTCAAAATTGACGCAAATACAACGTGTGTGCACGGTTTCAGATTCAAACAGATATCGAGTGCCGGTGTGCTCGAAGTGAATTACAGCATATGATGTATCAGTGTGTTTGAGTGGTTCAGCGTAAATACAGCGTGTGTGCACGTTTTCAGATTCAAACAGATATCGAGTGCCGGTATGCTCGAAGTAAACTACATCATATGATGTGTCAGTGTGTCTGATTGGTTTAGTGAAAACACAGCGTGCATGTACGATTTCAGGTTCAAATAGATATCGGGTATCAGTGTGCTCACAAATGAATTACAGTGTGTAATATATCGGTGTATCCGGGCTAAGCAGTTAAAGAACAGAATCAACTATTGCAGTTATGTTCTACATTGCGAAAAATAAAATAGAGGGAAGACTGTACCTTAGAAGTGCCGTAAGACAAATGTGACTCCGGCTCACGCAGAAGAAGCTCTCGTGGCACGCCCCTATCAAAAGTCCTGAACTGGCGAAGACCATCAAGAGGTAGCACGTGAATCGCTGGCCTGTAGGTCGCCGAGTCAAACGGTCGGACACTGAGAGGCAAGAGCTCGGCCTTGGGGTCCATCTCCTGCTCTGGAGGAGTCCCGCCTCATGGAATATCATCCGGCATGCCGAGAATGGTGTGAAAATGGCCAGAAGAGTGAAAACCGGGCAAGAATGCGAAAAGTCAACTAAAAAGTCAACCCCGGGAGGGTGAAAAATGGCCGAAAAGGTTGGGGTGCGGAAAAGGCACGAAGATCAAGGAAAATTCGAGGGAAACAAACCCCAAATGGTGGAAATCGAGAAAGAGACACCGAAACAAAGATTTGTTCGGTTCAAAATGTTCGAAACGCGAAGGAATTTGCGAATCGAACGATGAAATGGGCCTTAAAACTGAGGAAAACGAAGGATAGAAGGTTGGAAAATAACCTAGAGGAAGAGGGAAAGGGTTTTCGAGTTTGTGGGAAGTGAGAAATGAGGGCTATAAGCCTTATTTTTAAAGACCCGTGCCGAATTGACCAAACTGTCCCGATTCAGGCATATTTGGCCGGTCGGCCACATTGTTGGCCGATGGCATTGTTTTGTGGCCGATGGATGGCCGGTGACCTCCCCCGATGGCCGGTGAGTCTCCTACACCTTTTTTTTGGGTCTTTGTGTGGTTTGGGGCCTCCATTGCTCAACACAGTGCAAGAAAATGCATTTTCGAAGCTTAACCGATCTCTGTGCCGTGTCTTCTGTGCGTAGCACTCGAATATGTGCAAGGTGTATCCTTTTTGTATCCTTTTGTCTCTTGAGAGACTTGGAAATTGCTTTACATACGTTACGTTACAACGTTTTGTTGCGAACACGCGTTGAGTTATACGTCATTTCACTCGCATTATCATGCTTATCATGCTTGCATTGTTATGCATTTTAATATCGGTCTAGGAGACCTTAAATCCTCTGAAGGTGCAAGTCCTTTGGTGTTTGTCGTGCCCGTACGACTCTTGGCGGGTTTTATCTTAGGTTGCATTGTCATGCACGCCGCACTCACATTGTTATGCACACACCTTGTGCATTGTAGCGCGCGCCATACTTGCATTGTTATGCATCTTCTTTAGGCCGCATCATCATCCGCAGCTTACATGCATTGTCATGCATGATCCTTATCACGCATCGTCATGCGCACCTTACATGCATTGTCATGCATGATCCTTATCACGCGTCGTCATGCGCACCTTACATGCATTGTCGTGCATCTTCCTTACCTCACATTGTCATGCGCAGTTCATTTGCATTGTCATTATCATGCATTTTTCATTTGCATTTCAAAAGACAAAAACAAAAAAAAATGCATTGTCATTTGCATTTCAAAAAAAAAAAAAAAAAACAAAAAAAAACAAAAAAAAAAACCCAAAAAAACAAACATGCATTGTCATGCATCATTGTAAATAATGCATTGTCATGCATTTCATTGTAAATATTACATTCCATTGTATATTGTATATATTGCATTGTAGCTTGCATGCATTCACTGCATCACCCCCATCTACGGCTTGTGCCTCTCCATATTGAGCCTGGTCTGGTATGTGCCCGTACTTTTCGCGTTGAAGCACAGTTATGATATTATGTGTACGCACCTAGTGTTGTGGGTGATGCCACCATTTCTGTGTTAAACGTGGTTTGTATGTGTCCATGCCTTTCCTAGGCAAGATACAGCTTGGCCGCAGGCCTTATCCATCGTAAATGTTACATTGCATATTATATAAATTGCATTGTAGCTTGCGTGCATTCGTTGTATCACCTCCATCTACGGTTTGCACCCTTCCATGTTGAGCTTGGTCTGGTATGTGCCCGTACTCTTCGCGTTGAAGCACGGTTATGATATTATGTGTACGTACCTAGTGTTGTGGGTGACGGCATCGTTTCCGTGTTAAACGTGGTCTGTATGTGTCCATGCCTTTCCTAGGCAAGATACGGTTTGGCCACAGGCCTTATCCACTGCATCCATTGCATTTTAGCTAGTAAATATTGCATTATACGTAGCTTGCATTGTCATGCATCTTTCCTTACATGCATTGTAGTGCATTCTTCCTTACTTTGCATTGTCATGCATTTCCCTACTGCATCATTTAGTATGTAGGTTTCATTGTAAATAGTGCATTGTCATGCATTCATTGTATTGCATTGTAGTTGCATGCATTCACTGCATCACCTCCATCTACGGCTTGCGCCTTTCCATGATGAGCTTGGTCTGGTATGTGCCCATACTTTTTGCGTTGAAGTACAGTTATGATATTATGTGTACGCACCTAGTGTTGAGGGTGACGGCACCGTTTCTGTGTTAAACGTAGTTTGTTTGTGTCCATGCCTTTCCTAGGCAAGATATGTTTTGGTCGCGCGCCATATCCATTTCATTCATTGCATTGTAGTGTAGTATTTTGCATCCAGCATTTAGGATCACGATCTCTACTGAGCAGAGCATTCCCCACTTATATCATCCCACCCAATTACTTGTATCTTGTGTTCCGTCTATACACTCATAGTTCTGCATGTGTACGCGCCTATTCCACTGCTGGTATTGTGGTTTGAGGGTGTCGGCACCTTTTCTATGGTAGATGGACTTTACATCTCCATCATCTCTATGATATTTGTGTGGTTTTGAACTGCTTATGGTTTGATCATGTTTCAATTGCATTGCATATCATTTGCATTGTTTATACATAGTTTTGTATATATTGCATTATCATTTTGCTTCCATTCCACATTGTTATGCGTTGTCACAAAGGTTGCATTGTCATGCACTCCTTCACTTGCATTGTTACGCAGCTTAGATTGCATTGTTATACATGTTGCTAACGATATCATACCTGTTAAGTTTTCTTTCTCTTTCAGGCACGATATTGTATGTACGGTTCATTTGAAGCTGGTGCAACCAGACGAGCCGCACAGGTATTGTATTCTCCGTGTGAGACGTATCGAGAATTGAATAATTCTTTAACATCCTTTCTACATTGTAATGTAGCTTGGTTCTTGCTTAAAACTGTTGCATGTTATGCTTCGTTACAGCTTTCTTTGCATGATCATGAGTTATGTTCGGCTTCTTGCATTGTCAGTTGCATTTTGGCCCCGCCTTCGGGCGCATATCTTTATTGTCTTGCAGGTTTGTCTAAGTCTTCGGCCTTGTCAAAAATGGGTCGTCTCTGGGCTTTGACACTCACTCCCGTCATTGTTATGACTTTTGAGTTCTGTCAAAGAGGGGCAACTGTAGACACCCCATTTTTGACCGTCCTCAAGACTTGGACGTCATCGTTTGAATACTCGGTGATCATCCATGTTCATGTTCGTCTTGAGTTCTAGGAGGTCTCGGCCACGCGCCTTGCCTTAAGACCTCTCGACTTGCCTGTTTTGTGTTTGGTTTTGCACCAAACACTTATGTTTTGCTTTTGAGGAGCAGGGAATGGCTTGTTGGCCATCCCCACATCTCACCGGCCATGGCTTGAGGCCATTGGCCATTGTTTTGTTGCCATCGGCCAAATGTTTGGTCAGTCGGCACTCTGTTTGGTCAGTCGACCATTTATTTGGTCAATTTGGCATTTTTGGCTGGCCGACCACTGTGCATCTGCTTTTGGTAGATATTTTGTGCCAGTTGTGCTAGCTGGCATGCACTTTGCACCCTCTCCATACACGTGTATGGAGGGATTTCACTCTTGCTTAGCTTGTTTTGTAAGCTTTGCAAGAGTGATCCTCTATAAGGGAGGCCATCTCCTCTCTCCTCAAGGGTTACAAAAAAGAGTTCCAGAGGTCTGAATTAGGGTTAGGTCTTGTGTATCTATCTATCTCTATATCTCTCTCTCTTTTGCTCTTTGTGTGTGTATTAAGGTGTTTTGTTCATAGTTTTGCACACAAACACCTAGAGTTACCCTTTTCTTTAGTTACTGAGGTACTAAGGAGTGATTTTCAAAGTTCTTGAGTTGATCTAAGCTTGGAGACGGGGCTGGAGTGGTCCTTGTGAAGAAGGTCTTCAAGGGTAAGAACTTTACCCCTTTATTCCCATTTTTGCATAGGCTTTTATCCACCCTTGCATCTGTTTTTAAGATTAACTTATAACATATAAAAGTTCTAATTTTAAGTGCTTAAAATAGTTGTTTAAGGTTGTTTTGGTGTTTGGGGTTGTTTGACCCGTTTTAGGCCTTGTTTGGCCCCCATTTTGTGCTATTTTGGTGAGCTCCGGGACCACCTTGTTTGGGCCTCCTCACCACTTGGATTTCAGTGGTGGGGATGGTGCTTTGAGGTCCTAAGAAGGAGAGGGCCATCCCCTCTCCTTGTTGTCTTCAAAAGTTGTCATTTTAGCCTCATGTGTGAGCACCATTGTTGAGTTCATGTTGGCCATGTCTTAGCTAGTATTTGTGCTTATTTTTCCATGATATAGCACTGTTTTAAGTTGGTTTAGACACACCATGCTTGCTTTGCATACTTGTCCTGTAATGCCATGAATTGTCTTAACATGCTTTGTCCTTTGAGCCTTGTTTCTAGCATGTTTTTGGCCTAGATTTGTGAAGCTTTTATGCATGTCTTAGTATGCTTAAGGTTTGTTTGGAGTTGTTTTGGCCATCCATGACATGCTTTGCATAGCCACCTTGCATTTTGGCTTGTTAGCCTTGGGTGTGTGAGTGTTGAGCATGCATTACTTGGCTTGTTTCAATGGTTTGACACCACTTATAACATCATTTCAGTCCTTGTGGTATGCTTGAATGCTTGCATTTGATGCTCCTTTAATGATTCAAGAGGTTGGTATCTTATGCTCTATATTTGAACCCTTTTGCATGCGTTTAGACTTAGGCCATTTAGATGCCATCTAGGTGTGCCTTTGACCTTGTTTTGATCTGCCTTGGGGTGGTTTTGGGTCCCCATGGCCCTTTGGGACTTGCTTCATATAGCTATGGTTTAAGCCCCTTGGCTTACCTTGAGTTTTGGACATAGTTGCATGCCTTGCTTGCATTGATAGGTTGATTTGGCATCATTCCTCATGTATTTTCAGAGCTTGCTATGCTTTCCATTAGTCCATGTTTAGCCACTTTTACGTGTGCTTAAAAGTTGCTTCTTTATGCTTAAGAGTTGGGCCATGTGTGCATACATGTTTGTATGTGTTTTGGCCTTCATTTCCTTAGCATTTGGCCACTGTTTTGGACCTAGTAGAGAGCTGTCCATCTTGGTGTAAGTCCCTCCTTTGCATGTTGTTGCATGCTCGCCTTGTGTGTTGTTGCATACTTGGCCTATCGTATGTGTTGCATGCTCGAATCACATTGCATTTAGCATGTTTTCTTCCTTTTGTCTTGGTTGCTTAACATGTTACGTGTCTTGCATGTTTGCATGTTCGCATTGCATATTGCATGCTTGTTAGCTTGCACATGTTGTTACATGCCTTGCATGTTTTTTTGTTTAGGTTGTGTGCTTAGTACACATTACTTGCTTTCATGCTCATGATTGCATACTTAGTTCACATGTCTAGGTTGCATTGCATTGAGCATGCATGCCTTGTCTCTTGATCAAGTGATAGAGGTTGGGCCTTATGTGTTTATTTGGTTTGCATTTCATTTGACATCAAAATGCATAACTTGGCCTCTTTGGCCATCACGCATTGAAATGCGCGATTGGTGGCCTGAGGGTCGAGTACCATCCTCCTTTGAGTCATGAACATGATAAGGAGGGTGTTTGTGCAAACATTTGCTTGAAATGCATTGCCATGCCATGTTTGCCCTCTGCTGTTGTCAAAACAAGATTCTGCAGATAAATATGGCCGATCGACTGCATAAAGTGCCGATCGACCAATGATGGATGGCCGAGAGCTGAATATTTGGTCGATGACCCTTCTACCACGGTCGGTGATGTTTCCCCTTGGTCGGTGATGCTCCACAGTGTTCAGAGTGTGTTCCTTGGGACTTGTGCAATTTTCAGAAGAGCAGAGCAGTGTAAACAGGGGCAGCTTGTGCTTGGTGACGGATTTCCGAGCAAACCTGAGCACGCATGCATTGGACCTTCTTCCCGAGGCTATTTTATTGCTTTCTTAGCTTAGTTAATTTGCTTAACTAGTTAAGTGGTCTATAATAATTAATTAGCTTGTAGGTTAATTAATTTGTATGATTCTTTTGGTCCCTCCGAGCGAGGGTGAATGTGTAATAAGTGTGGGTGTGTGTGTGTATGTCTTCCAATCCCCATTTCTTTCTCCCTTTTACTTACCTGCTTTTGATGGTTAGTACTAGGGCATATTTAATTTAGCATACCTTATGCTATGCATGCGTGCATTCATTCATCAGTATTGCATGCACCGGGCTCGGCGCATCATGCTAACTGCATAGTATTTCAAATCTAACTTGAATACATGTTACTTGTTGCATTTTACATGCCATCCTTGGATTAGCCGAGCCTATTCTAGATCGCATTTTGCCTGTGATGCATAAGCCATTTAACATGGACTTGGATCATACGTTTGATTGCTAACATGTTCTTTGTTTTGGCTCGGAGTACGCTGTAAGTATTTATGCTTTGGCATCTCGCATGATTGTAAATGTTAACATGACAGCATGCTTACTATGTGGCTATGTGCTTATGTGATATTACTGCCTGAATGCCTGTGGGTGAAGGTTGGATTGCTTGAGTTGGAATAACTCGTTGAAATCCGTATTTTAGCCTACTTGCGAGTAGCAAATTTCAAACCATTTTTCGAACAAATGGATATGCAATGCTTTGTTCCAAATTAGGCGATCTAGTCTATACTTTTGTGTTGTGCTCATCACATAGTAAGATTAGCTAATTAATCGGAACAAGAACACATAACGTTTTCAAAACTAGATATCATGGTTAGTAGAGGCCGATCTTCGGATCGGGCGAGTGGGGGTGCTCATAGCTGACCTTGCCCAATCGTACCCAAGTTCCCGAGCTGAGGCAACTTTGGTGATGACGTACACGTGGCCTTAGGCAAACGAGTCAGGGTTTCCTAAATTCCCCCGTAAAAAATATTTAGGTGGCGACTCTGTATCTAGCAAGCAGTCCATGTTTGGCACTTCTTTCTGAAAATCTGTTTTCTCAAAACGATTTGCCGGATTTGGACTCTTTGGTAATTTATCAATCTCACATTGCACATTGTGAGATAAGATTAAGAATCGTGACAATTTGAGTCCAAACTGTAGTAAACCCACAAACGAACAGAACGGGGGGGGGGATTCATTCCTCCCGGGACGTTCGGGGACGTCTATATTCGGGCACGACAAACACCAAAAAAATTGCACCTTTAGAGGATTTAAGGTCTCCTAGACCAGAGGATTTAAGGTCTCCTAGACCAGAAAGTGCACAAGACAGTGCGAATGATACAAAAATGCAATGTGCACAAGACAGTGCGATGCAGAGTGAATGCACAAAACAATGCTAAACTGATGCACAAAATAGTGCGATGCTAAAGGTGTACAAAACAGTACGAGCAGGGTGAATGCAAAAAACAATGCGATACAGATAAGGTGCGCAAGATAGTGCGATGCAATGCACTAACAAGTGCAGGTAAGGTGCGCAAGATAGCGCGATGCAATGCACTAACAAGTGTGGAGAGGTGCGCAAAATAGCGCGATGTGATATGCAAAGCACAAGATAGTGCGATTAAGGTGCGCAAAATAGCGTGAATGAATGTAATGCACAGGACAATGTGATACGCAAAATAGCACGAATGTAAATTGCACAAAACAGTGCGATTGAGGTGCGCAAAACAGTGCGAATGATAAACTACACAAAACAGTGCGATGCGCAAAATAGCGCGAATGTAAACTGCACAAAACAGTGCAATTGAGGTGCACAAAATAGTGCGAATGATAAACTGCACAAAACAATGCGATGCGCAAAATAGCGCAAATGTAAACTGCACAAAACAATGCGATGCGCAAAATAGCACGAATGTAAACTGCACAAAACAGTGCAATGCGCAAAATAGCGCAAATGTAAACTGCACAAAACAGTGCGATACGCTAAACAACACGATTGATTTGAAATGCACTAACAGTGCGATACGCTAAACAGCGCGAGTGATTTAAAATGCACTAAACAATACGATACGCTAAACAGCACGAGTGATTTGAAATGCACTAAACAGTGTGATACGCTAAATAGCGCGAGTGATATGCAATGCACAAGATAGTGTGAGTGCGATACAACCACAAGATGCACAAGACAGTGCTAGTGAGATACAAAGTGTAAGTGCACAAGACAGTGCGATAAAATGCATCTTCTATGCAAGTATGAGGGCATTTTCTACACAACAGATACGAGCATTTTCTATGCAAGTATGGAAGCACATTCTATGCAATATTGAAAGCATATTCTATGTATGAGACAAGCAAAGCATATTCTATGCGGAATCGAAAGCAAGCATATTCTATGCATGAATCATAACGATGCGCGACATGCATGCAACAACAATGTATATGAAAGTGCACATTCTATGCAATAGAGGGGCATCAAACATATACTTTAGTGCCTCCGATTTATCTCTCAGAGGGCTTTGCAACACACTCAGCTCGAAAAGGGTACACCCCGTTTATGTTGGCAAGAGATAACATCTATATGTGAAAACCACATATGCTGCTTAGATCGCAATTTTGACTTGAAGTAGGCTTACACTTGAGGTAGAGGTGCACTCATACTTCGGTAGCATTAACAAGGTCTGAGGAGGTGCATATGGAATGTAATCTCAGAATTTTCTGAAGGTGAAACATGCTAAGATGCTCCAAATTTTCCCTCTTTTCTTTTGCTTTGCAGTCCGGACCCTAAATAGCTTCAGATAGGTCCTTGTTTTACTATTCTGACATGACCTGGGTTGAACCTTGCGGCTTTATGAAAGAACCAATCATGTTTTTCACAAATGTAGAGAACGACACGGCACTCTGAGCACAAAACGATTTTTGAAATTGAAATGAGAAAAGGGTTCTCAACCGGGTATTGAGCCTACAACTGACCATAGCCAAAACGACTCAACAATGGAAAACAAAGGTAGAACAACCTAAACACAACTCAACAAAGGAAAAACAAGGTAAAATGGCCTAAACATCTGTTAACACTCAAACGACTCAAAACAATAATCGAGATAAACAAAAACGCACAAACACAACACTCAGCTGTGTTACAAAGGCAAGAGACCTCTCGGTGCACGAGGAGCCAATTTCTCCGGGTATTGTTTCCCACCATTTCTTATTTGTGATTCTTATATCACTTGGTCCTCAGGCTCGGCTTTTCTCACAAAACCCTTTTCCTCACTTTTTCTCTCAGCGCACATCTCTCTATTCTTTAATCTCTCATTTTTTATCCCTCCCTTGAGTTGTTGATGGATAAACAAAAAGTTGTGGGCTCTTGTCCCTAGCACTCAGCTAGATTCTTCTTTTTCTGTGCGTAGCTAGTGAGTTCCTTCCACAGAGGGGCTGTGCTACAACTGAGCGTGTAGTGAATCTACAGCTGATATCGGCTGTCGACGCTCTGCCGGGGAGTTTGGACGTGGTTAGATCTGTCCAGATAAGGGAGTGGAAAATCTTGATCCATTCCAATTCATGCTTTGTACATGGCCTGATAACTTGTTGCTTGGAGGATGAGAGAGCTTTCAGCCCGTTGTTGTTAGCTTCAGTTGTGCCCTTTTCTAACAGGTAGAGTGCCCTTTCTGGCAAGTAGAGTGCCTTTTCCGGCAAGTAGAGTGCCCTTTTCTGGCAAGAATGTTGACAACGGGGGAAAGACATGAAGCCTGACTCAACTGTGCCCCTAATTCATCATTTTGACCATTTTTTGTTTTGGTTTTCTACTAAAACAATTTTGACCAACGCGAGAGTTAGACTAACATGCTTGTTCAATTTTCTAATTTGAAATCATGCAAGTCAGGTTATGAGCACTGAAAATTTTCCTTTTTTGGGTCCAAGAAATGGTCTAGTTTTTAGAAAAATTGAATAATTTTCGAGAGAATTAGTCAACCTCAGTCAAAATTCTGAAAAACTATTTTTGCAAACGGCTACTGCTCGACGAGCACGGAACCTACTCTTGAGATGCATGACCTCGGACCCATAAACAATGGAAAATTGCCCCTTGTTTGAACAGCACTGCATGGCAACTAAAAGTTGCCCCTAGTTTGAATAGCACCGCAGCACTGCACGACAACAGAAAGTTGCCTCTAGTCTGAATAGCGCCGCAGCACATGGCAACCAGTCCTCACAGTGACAATTATAACCAAATTCTCGAATACAGAGAAGACAAAGACCAGAACCGTTACATGGACACAGTCGAATTTGAAGTGTTTTACGGCTAGACTTCAGAATGAAGTTGCCTACGTATCCCAAACATGGGAATCAAGCCTTGCGTAGTTCCGGGGTTAAGGTACACTCGGGTATTAACCTCTCCTTTTGCGCTCTAACTTTTGCCAAAGCCGCCCTTTTGGGTTTTCAACCTTGCGAGCTTTGTTCTTCTTTTCTTTTCATTTCTTTTCATTTTCTTTTCTTCAATCTTTTCAAGATTTTTTTATTTCTTTTTCTTCAATTTTTTTTGCATTTTTCTTTTCTTTTTTCCATTTTTGCATTTTTCTTTTTTTTGTTCTTTTTCTTCTTTTTCTTGCTCTAACTTTTGCCTGGGTCGCCTTTCCGGGTTTTCAGCCCAGCGAGCCTCTCAAGGGTAAAAGTTTAGCTTTGTCCATGTTGAATGGTTTGAGATCTCGAAGCCATCTGAATTCAAGAGAATGGTTGTTGTTCGCTGATGATGTAGAAGTCCATCCAATGGAGGGTGAATTTGCCCTTAGTGTTGTGGATAGGAACTTGGTTATCCTTCAGCAATACTTTCTTCTTTCCCCCTTCTGGGATTTGGCATTCTTGCCAGTCTTCCTTGGTTTGCAGAAAAGACTCATCTTTGACTCTTCGAGCGCATTTGACATTTTTGCCCCTAGTTCAAGGGCTATTTTTAATCTAGCTTCGCAAGCTTCCTTTGATCACATCTGATATTCTCGCCCCCAATTCATGGGCTGCTTCTGATCCGGCCACACGGGCCTTACATTGTGGTTGACTGTTGAACATTCTGAATTAAGGTTCAAGGTTTGGAAGCAAAGGGGTTGAGTCTCGAGACTGAGAGCGATCCTAAGCTGCACAATCTCAAGAGTGATTCCACACAGGTCTTCGTAGAACCACGCAAAACATTTTTTGAAATCTTTTAAGAAAGCGACTAATCGCTCGCGTCGAAGACAATGCAGAACCAATCTGGATCAAGCCAGGATCCTTCTCAGTACTCACATTAACAAATATGATCTCATTCATTAAGGGATTAGCTTGCCTCTCTTTCTCTCACTTGATCAAATTTTTGCAAATCCTGAGGAATTCCTTCCTCTTTGTTTTCAACACGTTGTTTGAAAAGTTTTGAAAAACTTAGGTCAATACAATGACTTAAAGGCACAAAAGAGTAGGTGAAATGCATTGCCGTTTTATTCAAACTTCTGGCACAACTGCCGCAAGGTAGAAGCAAACACAAGAGTGTGAAAATCACTGCTATTTCATTCAGATTTGTTGGCATAACTGGCTCCAAGGCAGAAACAGAATCAAAAGAAAGCAAAAAGACAAACACAAAACAAGATAGTGATGTCTGAGGTAACACCCTTGTAATCACTTGACTCCAACGCAACAGGACTGACTTGATACAACAAGACAAACCCGACTGACTCAGTACAAAAAGACTGACTATATACAAAACAACAAAACTGACCCAATACCCAAGTCAGAAAGTACAAAAACTAGTATTTGCATATTGCTCAAAATAGTGCGTGCCATTCCCATGTCTGGAGTAAATCGAGCACCACCCGCAGCTGGTTCATCCCCCGATCACATGGTCACATTATCCCCCAAGTTCACCGATCCAGTGCCGATAGACTTTGCCGAGCTCAGCGCGGCAATGACCCCATTGTCAATCATATCTTGCACTTTGTGGCGAAGACGAAAGCAATTGTCGGTGCCATGACCGGTTTGTCGATGGAATGCACAGTACTGGGCAGCATCATGCGTAGCCGGAAGAGGATTTGGGAGAGGCCGAGGCTCAAGGGGTTTGAGATGGCCTTGTCCAACAAGGATTTGAAGAGCTTAGGACAAAGGCATATAGAGGGCATGGAAGACCCTCTGACCTTGGGGTTGGTACTTCAAAGTTTCTGGATTTTTGCTGGATGCACCAGCAAAGGGGTTGGCAAGTGCTGGCCTGGTTCGCCGATCTCTTCCGAGTGCAGGATTAGAGCTCAAAAGATCGTTTCTAGTACGATGACCCTTCTCCTGATTTTTTCCTTGCTTCGAACTGCTCTCATTCTGAGTGACGAAAGTATCCTCCAAAATCTTTGCAACAACTGCAAGCACTTGTTGTTTGTTTAGCCCTTCTGCTTTCAAAGCTTCCATAGCCCATAGAAGGTGTTCATGGGGACCAATTCCTGTCCCTACCCTATTCTTACCACTCGCCCCCACTTTGCCAAGGGATCGACCTTCGTCAAATGCAGCCCATCCCAAGATTGGGGAGCCTTTTGTCATGAAATTCCCGGTATGTGATGTGGTCGATGAGGGAGTCAATGTCTCGGAGGCCAGATTTGTCACAGTTCTCTGAAGATCTTCGACCATTCTCTTCAGCTCAGAAGTAGTGGGCTCACGAGTTTGAGATGATTGGGTCCAGGTGCATCCATCATGCATAAGTCCATGTTTTCTGGAATGAACACCTCAGACTTGGGTAGATGGGCCGGGGTGATGTATATGCTGGGGTCGAAGGTGGATGGTAGTATATGGATGAGATTGAGGTGGGCAGGATATGTTTGGTCATTAGGGTCTGAAGGTGGAGCTATCGTCCGGTTGTCGATGAGATTTTGGACCTCATGACGCAGGCGGTAGCAACGATCGGTGCCATGACCGCGCTGCTGATGGTACACACAGTACTTGGAGGGGTTATTCTGGCTGGGAGTAGGTCAGGCAAAGGTTGAGGATCGAGGGGTTTGAGATACCCTCTTTCCATCAAGATTTTTAGTGCACTAGTCAGGCTCATATAGAGAGGGGTGAAAGTTCTGCCCTGAGCTTGGGCTGAGCCGGCAGTTTGTAGGCTTGGTTTGGCAAAAGGGTTGGCTGTGGCAACTGTATTGATTTGGGTGGGTTTGGGAATAGCGCTACTACCAGTATTGGTACTCCTTGAAATCACCCTCCTTGTCGGTTCACTTGTTCCGGGAATGATCCCACTGTTGAACGCATTCTCGATTTGAATCCCCAGTTCATGCAAACTTTTGAAAGTGAATAGCGAAGCGACTATCAACTTTTGGAACATATCATGCTCAAGGTTTCGCACCACTATCCGCACTTGATCCCTCTCAGAAGGACGATTTGTCATCTGTGCTGCCTTTGCTCTCCACCTTGCAACAAATTCCACAAAAGGCTCTGTTAGGTTCTGGCGGGTTGTTTCCAGCTCTTGCATAGTCATTTCAACTTAGGTATTGTAAGAATACTGATCGACAAAGGCCTCGGCCAACTCTTCCCAGTTCTGCTTCACTGTATTCTCCAACTTGGCATACCAAGCGGCTGCTACACCCAACAGGGTTCTTCCATACAGAGAGAGTTTCTCTGGCTTAGTCAGACCCATCGGCTTCAGGATATCCAAGAAAAGTCAGATATGTACCATAGGATCTCCAGACCTGTTGAAATGGTCAATATATGGCATTTTGAATCTGTCTGGGAGCCGTACGGCAGCCTCGGTGTACCCATTCTCAATGTCGGGAATGGAGTTAAGGCCCTGTGCCTTTTTGAATTGCTTCTCAAGGTTTGCGATTTTCGCCGCAGTTGGATCGAGGTCACTAGCATCAAGGGGATAAAGCCTCTCATTAGGCTGCACCAGGGGTCTAAACACTCGGGCTTAAGCCAACCCTTCTCGAGGATCTGGACCCTGTAAATCTTCAGCTGGCGGAAGTGGGTCAAAGTTCGGCTGGGGTTTCAAAGCTGGATGTGAGGCAGATGCCCCAGATGGGTGCTGCGTTTCAATACTGGTCTCAGCCTGCATGGTAGTTCCTTGATTTAACGCTGCTATTACGGCCACAAATTCTTCCGAATCTTGTGCCATCACGGACTGCTGATGATGTGATTAGTGACTGATGGATCAGATGAACCGGTGAGCCTTGACTGGCCCTTCTCTGCCTTGCCTCAGCGAAGGAAAACACTACCTGCTATGAACCGAATCTCTGACTGGACAAAGTCTATCAGCACTAGTCCAATGTACCCGGGGGATATTGGAACCTTCTGAAGCTATGATTCCAGGACTACCCTAGCAAAAGAGAAAACAGGCAGCATCTCAGCCCATTTTTGCCAAAACAGATATGAGCATAGCTGAATGACCGTGCTCTCTACCAAATTCTGCCCAGAAGTCCGCCTGTAAACTGATACCCTCAGGTAAAACTGATTCCCAAATACTGATGCCCGCAGGCCTGACACCCAGACTTGCAAACTGTTACATGCATTCTTGTAGGGACACACCCTAAAAGCACATAGCAAGCAAGTGAGAGCCAAAACACCCCTATGTTGGGGTAGGGTTTCCCTGTCCTATTTTGTCAGGAGCTAGGGTTTCACTACGCACGCAGCGGTTTCAAACAACCTATAATCAGGTAAGCAACCTATCCTGGCTTTGGAATGGTCACTATGGATTCCGAATATGCACTAGGTCGAATGGTCAAAAAGGGTGCCCCGGTAAAATCGGGGTTTGTGTTTCCGTCATGGCAGAGCCCGCAATCGGTCAGCCTTATGGCATGCTTCTCGAAACGAGCCTCTGACAAACCGTTCAGGAATAGCATACGAAAAACACGGTGTCCTAGGCACACCAATGCACATGCAATGCAAAGAAACACATAAGTGTAGTCAAAACATGATACCATGAGTTGGAGTCAAGTTCTCTAAGTCCCCAGTAGAGTCGCCAGAAACTGTAGACGACCCCGATATCATGGCTTTGGCTGGGCTGCCTTGGCCTTAGCCTTGGCATGGCATGCTGCTGGCCTTGGCCTTGGCATGGCATGCTGCTGGCTTTGGCTGGGCAGGCTTGGCCTTGGCCTTGGCATGGCATACTCCTGGCCTTGGCCATGGCATGGCATGCTGCTGGCTTTGGCTGGGCTGCCTTGGCCTTGGCCTTGGCATGGCATGCTGCTGGTTTCGGTTGGGCTGCCTTGGCCTTGGCCTTGGCATGGCATGCTGCTGGCCTTGGCCTTTGCAAGACATTCTGCTGGCTTTAGCTGGGCTGCCTTGGCCTTGGCCTTGGCATGGCATGCTGCTACCTTTGGCTGGGCTGTCTTGGCCTTGGCCTTGGCATGGCATGCTGCTGGCCTTAGCCTTGGCATGGCTTGATGCTGGCTTGACCTTGGCCTAGGCATGGCATGCTGCTGGCCTTGGCCTTGGCATGGAATGCTGCTGGCTTTGGCTGGGCTGTCTTGGCCATGGCCTTGGCATGGCATGCTGCTGGCCTTGGCCTTGGCATGGCATGCTGTTGGCTTTGGCTGGGCTGCCTTGGCCTTGGCCTTGGCCTTGGCATGGCATGCTGCTGGCCTTGGCCTTGGCCTGGCATGCTGTTGGCTTTGGCTGGGCTGCCTTGGCGTTGGCCTTGGCATGGCATGCTGCTGGCCTTGGCCTTGGCCTGGAATGCTGTTGGCTTTGGCTGGGCTGCCTTGGCCTTGGCTTTGGCATGGTATGCTGCTGGCCTTGGCCTTGGCATGGCTTGCTGCTGGCTTTGGCTGGGCTGGCTTGGCCTTGGCCTTGGCATGGCATGCTGCTGGCTTTGGCTGGGCTGCCTTGGCATGGCATGCATGCCGGTATGCGCAAAGACCGCGCGCGCGGTATGCGCACAGGCTGCTTAGGCCGCGCGCATGCCATGTCATGTGGCCCAGGCCACGCCCATGCTAGGCCGCCCAGGCCGCGTGCATGCCATGCCATGCTGCCCACGCCGCATGCATGCCAGGCCATCATGCCACGCGCATGCCAGGCCACCCACACCGTGAGCATGCCATGCCATGCTGCCTAGGCCGTGCGCATGCCAGGCCATCCACGCCACGCCCATGCCATGCCATACTGCCTAGGTCGCGGTCCAGGTCGCCTTCAAGCTGCGGTCAGGCCGCGGCTCAGGCCGCCGTCCATGCCGCCCAAAGCCGCGGCCCATGCGTGCCCAAGGCCACGGGGCCTTGGGGTATACCTGGCGTGGCCTTGCCTTGCAAGGGAGGTGCCCCCCCTCTTATAGTAGCCTGTTAAGCCCTTTTCAATATGGCAGGATGAAACATTGAGCATGCTCGAAGAGTCATAATGGGGTTTTTTTTTTTAAAGTAATTGTTTTTTGCCAAAACTTTCAACATTAAAGTTGTAGGAAATAATTTAATACACCACAAAAAAATTGAAAAAAAATGTTTGGCGACCGGAATATTTTATTTTAATTTATTTCGATTTTAATACTTAAAAAATAATAAAAATTACTAAAAATATTCAAAAAATTATGGAAAAATTCCAATAATTAAAGGATGAGACACTAGTAATTATAGAAATTATTAACTTATTTTTTCAATTTTTATTTATTTTATTTTGATTTTTATGACCGAATAAAGGCTTAAAAAATTCGAAAAACTCAAGAAAAATTGCAAAAAAATAGGGAATGACTTTTAAAATTAATTGTAGTGCATTTTTAATTGTGTGGCATGGTTTGGGTAAGCATCTAAAAGAATCATGTTAAAAAAGAGCGATCGAGGCGGTGGCATGCCATGGCCTTGGCCTTTGCCCGCGACCTTCGCCTTGGCTATGGCCTTACACGGGGCCTTGGCCTTGGCCTTGCCCTTACATGTTGCCTTGGCCTTGCCCTTGGCATGGCATGCTCGCCGAGGCCATGGCATGGCATGCTCGCCCAGCCCGTGGCATGCCATGCTGTTGGCCAAGGCCTTGGGATGGCATGCTTGCCCAAGGCATCGGCATGGCATGCTGGCCGAGGCATTGGCATTTTATGCTACTGGACAAGGCTGCGGCATGTGATGCTGGGTGAGTTCGTGGAATAGCATGCTGGCCAAGGCCGTGGCATGGCATGCCGGCCAAGGCATTTGCATGGCATGCTTGCAAAGGCCACGACATGGCATGGCATGGCATGCTTGCAAAGGCCACGACAGGGTATGCTGCTGGCCAAGGCCGTGGCACGGCGTGCTGCTGGCCAAGGCCTTGGTATGGCATGCTGTAGACGTCCCCAAACGTCCCGGGAGGGAAATCCCGTTTTGTTCGTTGGGCTCACTACAGTTCGGGACTCAAATGTCACTGCCTTGTATCTAATCTCGCAGAGTGCAATGCAAGACCGATGAATCATCAAAGAGTCCAAATCTGGCAAATCGTTTTGAAAAATAGATTTTTAGAAAGAAGTGCCAAACATGGACTGCTTTGCCAGATACAGAGTCACCACCCAAATATTTTATTTTGGGGGAATTTAGGAAACCCTGACTCGTGCCTAAGGCCACGTGTCCGTCATCACCAAAGTTGCCTCGGCTTGGGAACTTGGGTACGATTGGGGAAGGTCACTTCGTGAGCACCGCCGCTCGCCCGATCAAAGATCGGCCTCTACTAACCATGATATCGAGTTTTGAAAACATTATGTGCTCTTATTCCGGTTATTAGCCTAGAATTACTATGTGATGCGCACAGCATACAAGTATAGACCGGATTGCCTGAATTGGAACAAAACATTTCATGTTTGTTTTTGAAAGCGGTTTGCCACTCGCAAGTAGGCTTAAAATGTAGATTTTGCCAACCTCGGGTGGGCTTAGAAAACATGATTTTGCCACTATCTAGTGGGCTTAAAACTCGCAATCAATGAATTGTTCCAATCCAAGTAATCCAACCTTCACCCACAGCCATTCAGGCAGTCATATCACATAAGCACATAGCCTCATGGTAAGCATGCTATCATGGCAGTCACTCACACACATGCAAGGATGCTAAAGCATAAATACTTACTGAGTACTCCAAGCCAAAACATAAGCTATGTTAGAAATCCATGCATGATCCTAACTATACTGAAATGCCTAATGCAACACATGTAGGAATGCAACTACAATAGGCTTGGCTATTCTAAAGATGGCATGTGAAGTGCTATAACTAACAAGTATTCAACTCAAAATTGAAATACAACGCAGTTAGTATGATGCGCCGAGCCCGGTGCATGCAAGACAGATGAATGAATGCAAACATGCTATCATAAGTATGCTAATTGAAACATGCCCTAAACTAACCATCATAAGCTGGTAAATAAAAGGGAGAAAGACGTGGGGTTGGAAGACATGCATCACACACACGCACACTTATTACAACAATTGGCTCTTTCTCGGAGGGTCTGAATAAATAATACAGTCCGAATGAATAATTAACTACTCCAGCTAATTAAATATTACAAAAACCCTAATTAATTAACAAATTAACTAGGAAAACGAATAAACTAGCATGCAATACTACAAGTAATGGACTGCCTCAGCTTTGTTCTGACTGATGAAAGATGCATGCATGCTCGAGTCGCGTTGTCGGTAAATTCCATCGCGATGCCTCGCCTCACCCTTGTTTGCAATTGATCTCAGAAACTTGCACAAAGCTCCAGAAGGTTGAAACTCCACCTTGGGAAGGCCACCGACCAGTTATTAGCATGGGAGACCACCTGCCGACCACCCTTTGTGCTGGAGACCAAAGAGGGTGGTTGGCCTGCCAGAAAATCTGGTTGGCCGACTAGTTTCCACCCCTGGTTTTTGGTTTTGTTTGCAACAAAGGCAAGAGAGAGAAAAGGCAATGTGTTTTCAACAAATGTGTGCACGACCACTCTCCCTATCATTGCACAAGCTCTAGGGAGTGTAGTCCTTGATCATCGTGCCACCAATCACGCATCTTGATGCATGATGGCCGAGAAGTCGAATTGCACGACTCGATGTGAAATGAATGCACATATAAGCAAGTAAAGCCAACAACTCTATCATGGACAGTCAAGAGTGTCGGCGACCGAGAATCGAGGCACGTTTCGTCACTTGGAGTACGAAACGTCCCTCGTTTCCCGTGTTCAGACTAAACCCTACTCCAAACACAAAGCAATGAGATGGCATACACAATGCGACTAACATGCAACCTAGCATACGCAATGCTATGGGCTAAAATGGAATATACAATGCACGTGACATAACATGGCATACACAATGCACTTACGAAGACTATCATGCGCACATGAACTAAATGGCATATACAAATGCAAGATGGACTTACACCAATATGAGTGGACCTCAGCCACACTCACATCAGTGGCCATATGATGGAAATGAGACAACCGAAATACATGCAAACATGCACGGATGCAAAGGACCAATCTTAAGGCACAACATGCAACTCTAACTAAGCATGGCAAAGGATGAAGTATGGCATGCAAACACACATTTTCCAGCTACGAAACATAATATACAATGGTCCCGAATCATGCAAATATGTCACACAATGCATGCAAGATGGCTCGAATGCCAAAACTAGTGAAGCGGGTTGCACTAGAGGTACACAAAGCAATGTACAAATGGAAAAACCAGCCTCAAATAGACCCTAGGCAGGTCTGAAATAGTGGGAAAATGGCCGAAAATGATGGCTCAGCATGCATAGAAATGAAGCTCATGCAATGGTCCGAAAACGAGGCATTTATGCACAACTCTCAAACGCATTTAAAGAGTGGAAAACATGGGAATATGGCATGCATATAAGCTCTGAAATATGATATACAACGGCCCCAAAACATTGAAACACCTCAACACAAGCATGCAATAGGCCCTAAAACTCAAAGCTAGGCATGGATATTGAACTACAAGCATGCAAAACAAGCATCATTCGACCATGAGACCCAAAAATAGAGTGAAGACAGTCCAAAACTTGCACAAAATCAATTTAAGGCATTGCCAAAAAGTGCTAACATGAAGGGCCAAAACAACATGCAACATAGGCTAGTAAGCATGGTTTACACTACATGTATATGAAGCACATGAGGGGCCACCAAATCCACCAAAAATAGAAACATGGCATGCCAAAATATGACCAAGAACCCACTGAAACTCAGTCAACACATGTTAGAATGAAGTGTTCCTTTGAAAGGTTAATGAGAGGGTTGTTCTACACATGTATGATGGACACACAAAATGGAAAAACTACCTTTGGATAGAGGTTATGAGGGCCCTAAAACTCACTGAAAAAGGCCTGAAATGAGTCCAGGAAGCATGCAAGTAAAGGCCCCTTTGGAAGGCCTTGAAGAGGATTACTCTACACATGCATAATAGACATTCAACATGGAAAAAGCAACTCCGGATAGAGTTCATGTAGATCATAAAACTCACAAATAATGGCCTAAAACATGCTCAAGAAATGTGCAAATATGGGCTCCTTTGTAAGGCCAAGAAAGCTAGTAAACAAAACAAGGGGTGAGAGGGTCACCCCTCTCTGATTTTGATGCTCAAAAACACATAATAACCACTGAATATCCACTGGATTTCAATGGTCAAAAAGGCCAACAAAGCTCACAACAAAGGCCCTAATGCATGGCCTAAAACAAGAGGAAATGAAGCATGCAAGGGGGTAGATGACCCCCAACAGAAAAATAGTCTTAAACAAACATATTTAGAAGCTCAAAACAAGACTTTTTTTTTCAGTTTATGACAAAGCCTAAATATGCTTGCAAATAGAGCTAAACTATGAAGCAAAATAAGGCTACAAAGAGGGAAATAGAGACTTACCCTTGTAGAGAAGAAGGCCAACAGCTTTTGGACCAAAATAGGAACTCTTCAACCTCTGAAAATGAACTCGTAGGTGCTTAGGTTGACCATGGTGGTGTTGTTCTTGGAGGTGTAGTGCAAAGGGTCCAAGAACTATGGACTTTTGAAGCTTGAAGTAGAGAGATATGAAGGGAAGTGTATAAGCTTTAGACACAAAAATCTCAACCCTTGCAAGTGGAGAGGAGGGTCTCTCTTATAAAAGAAGAGGTCCAAGGCTTCTCTTGGAAGCTTGGAGCAAAGGGACCAAGCTTCTAAAGGAAGCTAAACAAAAGGGTCAAGCTTCTTGAGAAAGCTAGACCAAAAGGGTCAAGCTTCCTCAAGAAGCTAAACAAAAGGTCAAGCTTCTCTTAGAAGCTAAGAGTAAAGGATCAAGCTTCTTTAAGAAGCCAAAACAAAAGGGTCAAACCTCGGAGGATGGAGCAAATGCCTCCCAGCTGGCACAGCTGGGTTGCACTTAGTGAGACAAAAAAGGAGAGAGCTGTCCGACCAGTTCAAGTGGTCAGCCGACCACTTGCCCTGGTCAGCCGACCAGGGGTCAAAAGGTTCAAGTTGAAAAGGTGGTCGGCCTACCCATATTGGTGGTCTCCCAGGTGAATGCAACTCAATGGTGGTATGGGAGACCAGAAATTGTGGCTCAAAAGTGAGGGAGACCACTTACCTGTCAAGAAAAATTGGCCGACCAAGAAAGGTGGTCTCCAAGAAGAAAAGGTGGTCTCCCACCCTACTACCACCTTCCTAACAATGAAACTAGGGTCCATGCCAAAAATGAACCCACACCGATGCGAAACGAAGGTTCGGGGGCCAAAACGCGCAGCCGGTGGCCCTGAAAACTGACTATTAAGCACCGAAAGTGGCGTGGACTACGAAGGTGGTCTCCTGGTCCACAGTGTCCCTGTAGGGAGGGGAAACAAGGTGTGTGCCAAAAACCGGAGCAAACGGAGGTAGTTAAGCGGTCCCGAACCGAGGCACACGGTCGACAGCTCTGAAAATTGAAAACTGGTCTCCAAACGGGAAAAATGGCCTACGACCACGAAACGTAGCCTACGGCCACTGAGAAAGAGAAAATAGAACTTGGTTCGCAAACCAAGGTGAAGCACAAAAGAGTCCCGAAGTCCGGAGGCAAGGCTCTCAGTCGAGACTCTATAACTTCAGAACGAGCACAATATGCACCATCACCGAGCGCTCAGTTGATGACGTCTGAGTCTTAAGGTCGGTCAAAAATGAGATGTCTACACATGCCGGTCGGGGCATGGGCATGACATGCTGGCCAAGGCCGTGGCACGGCATGCTGCTGGCCAAGGCCATGGGAAGGCAAGCCGGCATAGCCCGTGGCATGGCATGCTGGCCAAGTAGGTGGAATGGCTTGCTGGCCAAGGCCGTGGCATGGCATGCCGGCCAAGGCATTGGCATTGCATGCTTGCCAAGGCCACGACATGGCATGCAGCCGAGCAACGTTGTGGCATGGCATGCTGGCCAAGGCCACGTCATGGCATGCATGCCGGGCAACGTTGTGGCATGGCATGCCGGCCAACACCGTGGCTTGGCATGGCGCCCTTGGCAAGCTGGGCAACGCTGTAGCAAGGCATGCCGGCCAAGGCAATAGCAAGGCTTGTGTGGCAAGGCCATGGCATGGCATTCTGGCCATGGCATGCTGGGCAACGCCGTCGCATGGCATGTCGGCCAAGGCCATGGCAGGGCATGCCAGCCTCGCCCTGCTGGGCAACGCTATGGCGTGGCATGCCGGCTAAGGTGGTGCCAAGGCATGCTGGCTAAGGCCGTGGCATGGCATGCAGGGCAACGTCGTGGCTTGGCATGCCGGCCTTGGCATGTTGGGCATTGCCACGGCAAGGCATGCTAGCCAAGACGGTGCCATGGCACGGCATGCCGTCCAAGACGGTGCCATGGCATGGCATGCCGGCCAAGGCCGTGGCACGGCATGCTGGGCAACGCTGCCGTGCCGCCGGCCTGCTAGCCTTGGCATGCTGGGTAGCGCTGTGGCATGGCATGCTGGCCTTGGAATGCTGTACAACGTAGTGGCATGGCAGGTTGGGCAACGCCGTGGCAAGGCACGCTGGGCAACGCTGAGGCAAGGCATTCTGGCCAAGGCGATGGCAAGGCCACGTCACGGCATGGCAAAGGCGGTGCCATGGCATGGCATGCCCGCCTTGGCATGCTGGGTAACGCTGTGGCATGGCATGCTGGCCAGGGCAGTGGCATGGCATGCTCGCCAAGGCGGTGCCATGACATGCTTGGCATGGTCGTGGTGTGGCAGGCTGGCCATGGCTATGGCGTTGGCATGGCATGTTGGCCAAGGCTAAGGCATGGTAGGCTGGCCAAGGCAGTGGCTTGGCATGCTGGCCGTGGCAGTGGCATGACATGCTGGCCAAGGCGGTGGCATAGCATGTAAGCCAAGGCTAAGGCATGGCATTCTGGGCAACGCTAAGGCATGGCATGCTGGGCAACACCGTGGCAAGGCATACAGGCCAAGGCGGCCGCAAGGCATGCGGGCCGAGGCCATCTCAAGGCATGCGGGCCGAGGCCATGGAATGGCATGCCCGCCTTGGCATACGGGGCAACGCCGTGGCTTGGCATGCCGGCCACGGCCGTGGCATGGCATGCCCGCCCTGGTGTAGACGGGCCCGAACGTCCCGGGAAAATCCCATTTTGTTCATTTCGGCTTACTACAGTTCGGACTCAAATGTCACGGTTCTGAATCTAATCTCGCAAAATGCAAATGTAAGACCGTTAAATCACCAAAGAGTCCAAATCCGGCAAGTTGTTTTGGAAAACTGATTTTTAATAAAGAAGTGCCAAACATGGACTGCTTTGCCAGATATAGAGTCGCCACCTAAATATTTTGTTTTGGGAAATTTAGGAAACCATAACTCGTGCCTAAGGCCACATGTCCATCATCACCAAAGTTGCCTCGGCTCGGGAACTTGGGTACGAGAGGGGAAGGTCAAGCAATGAGCACCCCTGCTCGCCCGATCAAAGATCGGCCTTTACTAACATGATATCTTGTTTTTTTGAAAACACATGCATTCTTATTCTGGTTTATCAGCCTAGAATTACTATGTGATGCGCACATCATGCAAGTATAGACTAGATCGCCTAAGTTGGAACAAAATATTGCATGTTCATTTGTTTGAAAACGGTTTGCTACTCGCAAGTAGGCTACAATGCAGATTTTGCCACCCTTAAGTGGGCTTAGAAAACATGGTGATTTGCCACTCTCAAGTGGGCTTAAAACTCGCAATCAATGAATTGTTCCAATTTAAGTAATCCAACCTTCACTCATAGGCATTCAGGCAGTTATATCACATAAGCAATTAGCCTCATGGCAAGCATGCCATCATGGCAGCATTAACACACATGCAGTATGCTAAAGCGTAAACACTGATAGTGTACTCCGTGCCAAAACAGAGAACTAGTTAGAAATCATGCATGATCCTAGTTCACGTTAAGATGGCTAATGCAACACATGCAAAAGTGTAACTAGAAATAGGCTCGGCTATTCTAAGATGGCATATGAAATGCGACAATTGATACATGTATTCAACTTGGTATTGAAATACTATGCAGTTAGTATGATGCGTAGAGCCTGGTACATGCAAGACAGATGAATGGATGCACGCATGCAAGCATAAGGATGCTAATTGAAACATGCCCTAAAACTAACCATCAAAAGCAGGTAAGTAAAAGGGAGAAAGATGTGGGGTTGGAAGACATTCACACACTCCCGCACACTTATTACAAAATTCGCCCTCGCGACGGAGGGTCCGAATAAATAATACAGAACTGACTAATTAGCTAATTAATTATTACAAAACAAGTTGAAACAAATAACTATTCTAAGTTAACAAAGCACTGAAAGGGCCTCATGACGAGGGATGCATGCATGTTCGAATCGCCTCGATCAGATATCCATCGCGAGGCCCTAACTTGCCTCTGTTTGCAACTGTTCTCAGGACCTTGCACCAAGCTCCAAAAAGCTTAAACTCCACCATGGGAATTGTGGAAGGGCTGCCGACCAGTTGTTGGCATTGGAGACCACCTGTCGACCACTTTTTATGTTGAAAACCAGAAAAAGTGGTCAGCCAGCCACTTTATCTAGTCGGCCGACCAGTTTTTGCTGCTGATTTCTGGTTTGCTGCAACAGAGAGCAAGAAAGGGGCATGGCAAAGTATTTGTAACAAATGTGTGCACAACCACCCTCCCTATCATTAAGCAAGCTCAAGGGAGTATTGTTCTCGACCCTCGGGCCCCCAACCAGACATCTCGACGCATGATGGCTGAGAAGCCCAAGTTGCACAACTCAATATGAAATGAATGCACACACGAACACGTAAAGCCTAAAACTCCATCATGCATAGTCAAGAGTGTTGGCGACCGAGAAATGAGGCACGTTTCATCACTTCGATTATGAACCGTCCCTCGTTTCCCGTGTTTGGACTAACAAACAATCTAAACACAATGCAAGCAACAACGTGCAAACATGCAATGTGACTTGACCAAACTACCAATGCAAATGGCATGCAAAGCCGATGCAAGGCAAGACAAGATTCTAAATACAATGTAATGCATGCATGCACAATGCAATGCAACAAGGGCAACTTACCAACGCTAGGGATATGCATGGACAATACAAGGAACAACTTGGCATACACAATGTAAATAACCACATAGCATACACAATGCAATGCAAGATGTCATACGCAATGCAATGATCAATCATGCAACAAAATGGCATACTCAATGCACGATAGACTTAAACCAAAATGGATAGGCCTCAGCCATGTCCAAATCAGTGGCCAATATGATGAATTGATGACATGAAAAAGTAAGGAAATGCATGTTCATGCATTGGTCCATGACTTACGCATAATAGCACAACTCTCAAACATGATGAAGAGGTTACAAATGTGAGAATTTAGCAATGAATTAAGCTCTGAAACTACATTCCAAAGAGTGCTAAATCATGCAAATAACTCAAATAAAGCATACCAAGAGGCCCAAAATACAAAAGCTAGTCAAGGGCTTTACACTACAACCATACCAAGCAATGCTCAAATGACCTAAAGCACTCAAAATAGGCCTAAGGCAGGTCAAAATGGTAGCAAAAACATGCTGGACTCACAACAAAGACGGCAATAAAGATAGGCTCCCGAATTAGATCACAAACAAGGCATAAGGGCACAACTCTTGAACACAATGAAAGAGTGATAATCATGAGAGCATGGCAGAAGTTTATGGCCTGAAGTTACCTGCCAAATGATTCCATATCATGCAAATAGCTCAAATATGACATGCTAGGGGGCCCAAAGTGCAAGGCTAGTAAAGCTAAATACACCATAGCTATGCAAAACCAAACATGCATGACCAAAATCACTTAAATCAAACCTCAAACATGTTAAATCAAAGCCAAAAATGTGCTGGGGTGGCACCAAAACATGCTAGAATAATAAGCCAAAAACATCATGTGAACAAAGCTAGTAAAGAGAATTTACACTACAAGCATATGGAGCATGCAAGAGGCTACCAAACCAGCCACAAATAGGGTCATGACATGTCAAATAATGACAAAAAATCTACTGAAATGGAGCCAATACATGTTAGAATGACATGCTACTTTGATAAGCCATAAATGGGATTACACTAAACATACAAGAGGCATACACAAGATGGCCAAACCAGCCATAGACAGAGCTAAGGCAGGCCCGAGAAGTCTCAGAAAAGTGCCTGAATCAAGCCTCGAAAGTAGGAAGATGCCTGCTCCTTTGATAGGCCAAAAATGCAAGCAAACAAAACAAGAAGAGAGGGGATCACCCCCACTTGATTTGAGGCCTCAAAACCACATGCCTACCACTAAAAATCCACTGGATTTCAGTGGCTAGGAGGCCAAGCAAGGACTAGCTCAAAGGCCTCAAGAGATGGCACAAAACAAGGCCTAAATAAGCATGCAAGAGGGTAGAAGACCCCCAACACCCAAGAGGCCTTAAACAAACATAAAAAACACTTGAATACAAGAATTTTTATAGTTGAAAGCAAGACCTAAATAAGCATACAAATGGGACTAAGAGAGCAACCAAAACAAAGCTTAAAAGGGAGAAAAGAGGTTACCCTTGAAGCACTACAAAACCAATAGATTTCTCAGCCAAGAACCAGCTTTTGAAGCTCCTTCAAGACCTCCAGCAACCTTAGCTCCAAGGTAGGGTCTTTGGCTAGGTGGTTGTGTGCACAAAGTGAAGGAACAACACTTTTTAAGGCATAAAATATAGAGAGAGGGAAGAATATAGAGAGGGAGATGTATGAATCACTCTTAGCCAACTCTGGAACCACTCCAATGGTGAGAGACCCTCTCTTTTATAGAAAAACAAAGCCAAAGCTTCTTAGAGAAGCTAAGAGTTTGTGTAAATCCCTCCATACACGTGTATGAAGGATACAGTCTGTGCCCTCCAGCTGACATAGCTAGCATCCACAGACTTTGCAAAATCTACAGGAAGGCCGCCGACCAGTTAAAGTGGTCGGCCGACCACTTTTACTGGTCGGCCAGCTACTTTTTCTGGTTTTTCAGGACAAAAAGTGGTCTCCCGGAATGAAAAGTGGTCCGCAGGTGGCTGCTAAGGCCAAAAAGTGGTTGCCAAGTGTCTACCTTGAAGCCCCAGAAGTTAGCTTTCCAATGGTGCCAACTTTGTATTAAAATTCCAAATTTACAAAAAGTTATGCCTGTTTTGGTGAAGCCGCGCAGTTTCGGTCCAACCGGATTGATGCCCTACTTCAACCAACCATATCTCCCCCGTCCGGACTTGGCTTTAGGAGATTCTTGAGTGTAAAATGAAGCCCCGGAAGTAAGCTTTCCAACGGTGGTGGCGTCATAGCTGAAATCCCAGTATGCAAATGAATATGCTCGATTCAGCGAGGGCTGTTCGACTCTCTCTTAACGATTTATGCCCATTTTCTCCCCCAACTGGGTTTCTTCCCTCTTCTCTTCTTTTCTTCACCTCCAAACCCCTAACCAAGGTGTTTTGAAAGATTTTTCAAAGATTTCATCTCACTTTCATTCATTTCCACTTTGTTCTTGCTCGGTTTACCGAAAAGTGCAACATTTGACAAAATGCGAGCCTCAGAGCATAGTAGAAACTTTATTTCAAAAATATTTTGAAAGAGAGGGCTTTAAGGTCCAAAAACCATCCAAAATATCTTTGGTCCAAAATGGGGTGTGAGGTTGGGATTTGACTCTCCTCTTGCTGAAGAAATCGAACCTTTGGCGTGCACATCTTTCATCACCAAGTGAACCATTAGTAGTGCCCAAGTCTTAAGGGCGGTCAAAAATGGGGTGTCTACAGTTGCCCCTCTTTGACAGAAATCGGAAGTCAAGAAGTGACGTGAGTGAATGTCAAACCTTAGAGACGACCGATTTTTGACAAGGCCGAAGACTTGGACAAAGTACAGATAAATAAATGGTTGCGCCCACAGGCTGCCTACATATCCCTTTGCAGGGAATCAAACCAGCGTAGTTCAGGGGCAGGATTCAAAACGATATGCAGGAGGAATTTGATAATTGGACTTATACGCTACGCGAAGCCGATTTGAAAATTGGACTTATACGCCATGCGAAGCTGGTTTGATAATTGGACTTATACTCTGCGCGAAGCCGGTTTGATAATTGGACTTATACGCTGTGCGAAGCCGGTTTGAAAATTGGACTTATATGCTAAGCGAAGCCGGTTTGAAAATTCAGGATTTATGTAATGCAATGCAATGTAATAGTTAAAATGCAATGTAATAGCTAGGAAGTGAAGGTACCTTACAGGGGCAATTGGTGATGACTCACCTCATGCTGCTGGGGAATCTTCCGTTTCTGCATCTTGTATTTCTGAACCGCAGGTACTACTTTTCTCCCTGGCTATGGTCGCAGCTTTCCCTATTCTCCAACAGGGTGACAGACTAGGTTAGTTCAGTATCCAGAATTGAGGTGCATATACATACTATCTCAACCTATGGGGCTTCCATACAGATTTCAAGCTGGGGATACACCCCTGGGTATTTAAACCAGACTTTAGTCTCAGAAATCCCGAACCTTTGCATTCTAGGCATGAGCCATTTGAACTCTAGTTTCCACTGTCTCAGTTGGTCTCCTAGGAACTCACCGCAAACACATGCAGGTGGCTATAGCAGACCACCAGAAGTCGTTCGGGCATGACAAACACCAAAGGAATTGCACCTTTAGAGGATTTAAGGTCTCCTAGACCAGAGAGTGCACAAGACAATGCGATGCAGAGTGAATGCACAATACAGTGCTATACAGGTGCACAAGACAGTGCGATGCAGGGTGAATGCACAAGACAGTGAGATGTAAGTGTGTGCACAAGACAGTGCTAAGACAAAGGATGTGCAAGACATCGTGAGCAATACGATGCACTAACAAGTGTAGGTAAGGTGCGCACAAAAGCGCGAACAATGCAATGCACTAACAAGTGCAGGTAAGATGCGCAAGAAAGCGCGAACAATGCAATGCAATATAGAAAGCATATTCTATGCAATAGATAGCCATATTCTATGCAACATTGAAAACATATTCTATGCATGATTGAAAGCAAAGCATATTCTATGCGGAATCAAAAGCAAGCATATTCTATGCATGAATCATAATGATGCGTGGCACGCATGAAACAGAAGCGTATATGAAAGTGCACATTCTATGCAATAGAGGGGCATCAAACATGTACTCTGGTGCCTTCGATTTATCTCTTGGAGGGCTTTGCAACACACTCAGCTCGAAAAGGGTACACCTTGTTTATATTGGCAAGAGATAACATCTGCATGTGAAAACCACATGTGCTGCTTGGACTGCCATTCTGACTTGAAACAGTCTTACACTTGATGTAGAGGCACACAATACTTCGGTAGCATTAACAAGGCCTGAGGAGGTGCATATGGAATGCAATCTCGGAATTTTCTGAAGGTGAAACACACTCAGATGCTCAAAATTTTCCCCATTTTCTTTTGCTTTGCAGTCTGGAACCTATACAGCTTTAGATAGGTCCTGGTTTTACTATTTTCACATGACTTGGGTTGAACCCTGCGGTTTTATGAAAGAACAAATCCTATTTTGCACAAATATGGAGAACGACACAGCACTCTGAACACAAAATGATTCATTTTTGAAATTGAAATGAGAAAAGGGTTCTCATCCGGGTATTGAGCCTACAACTGACCACAACCAAAACGACTCAACAATGGAAAACAAAGGTAGACCAACCTAAACACCACACAACAAAGGAAAAAACAAGGTAAAACAACCTAAACACATCTGTTGACACTCAAACGACTCAAAACAAGAATCGAGACAAACAAAAACAGACAAACACAACACTCAGTTGTGTTACAAAGGCAAGAGACCTCTCGGTGCACGAGGAGCCAGTTTCTCCGGGTATTATTTCCCACCCTTTCTTATTTGTGTTTCTCACATCACTCGGCCCTCAAGCTTGGTTTTTCTCTCAAAACCCTTTTCTCGCTTTTCCTCTCAACGCACATCTCTCTATTCTTTAATCTCTCATTTTTCATCCCTCCCCAGGGTGGTTGATGGATAAACAGGAAGTTGCGGGCTCTTGCCCCTAGCATTCTGCTAGATTCTTTTCTTCTGCTCACAACAGTGAACTTTCCCGCAGAGGGGTTACGCTACAACTGGGTGTGTAGCAAATCTGCAGCTGACATCGGTTGACGATGTTCTGCTGGGGAGTTTGGACATGATCAGATGTGTCCAGATGAGGAAGTGGAACATCCTGATCCTTTCCAATTTGTGCTTCGCACTTGGCTTGATACCTCGTTGCTCGGAGGACGAGAGAGCTTTCAGCCTCTTGTTGTTAGCTTCAGTTGTGCCCTTCTTGGTGAATATGGTGCCCTTGCTGGCGAGTATGTTGACAACGGGGAAAAGATAGAACACCTGACTCAACTGTGCCCCTAGTTCATCACTTTGACCATTTTTTGTTTTGGCTTTCTACTAAACAATTTTGACCAACATGAGAGTTAGATTAACATACTTGTTCAACTTTTGATTTGAAATCATGCAAGTCAGGCTATGCGCACTGAAAATTTTCCTTTTTTGGGTCCAAGAAATGGTCCAGTTTTGGAAAATGGAATAATTTTCGAGAAAATTAGTCAACCTCAGTAAAAATTCTCAAAAACTGTTTTTGCAAACGGCCACTGCTCAATGAGCACGGAACATACTCTTGAGATGCACAACCTCAGACCCATAACAATGGAAAATTGCCCCTTGTCTGAAAGGCATTGCACGACAATGGCAAGTTGCCCCTTGTTTGACCGCAACACAATGTATGGCAACGGAAAGTTGCCCCTTGTCTAAATGGCACCGCAGCGCATTGTAATCAGTCCTCAAAGTAACGATCACAACTGAACTCTCGGATATAGAGAAGGCAAAGACGATCAGAACCAGTACATAGACACAATCAATTTGGAAGTGTTTATGGCTGGACTTCAGAATGAAGTTGCCTACGCATCCCAAACATGGGAATCAAGCCTTACGTAGTTCGGGGTGGTGGTACACTCGGGTATTAACCTCTCCTTTTGCACTTTAACTTTTGCCAAGGCCGCCCTTTCGGGTTTTCAACCTTGCGAGCTCTGTTTTTCTTTCCTTTTCATTTCTTCTTTTTCTTCATTTTTTCATTTCATTTCTTTTTCTTTTTTCTTTTTTTTTTCATTCTTTGCATTTTTTCTTTTGTAATTTTTTTCTTTTTCTTTTCTTTTCTTTTCTTTTTTCGTTTCTTTTTCTTACTCTAACTTTTGCCTGGGTCGCCTTTCCGGGTTTTCGGCCCAGTGAGCCTCTCAAGGGTAAAAGTGTAGCTTTGTCTATGTCAAATGGTTCTGCGATCTCGAAGCCATCTGAATCCAGGAGAGTGGCTGTTGTTAGATGATGATGTAGAAATCCATCTAACTGGGTCTGAATTGCCCCTACTATTGTGGATAGGAACTTTGATTGTCCTTCAGCAATACTTTCTTCTTTCCTTTCTTCCGAGATTTGGCATTCTTGCTGATCTTTGTTAGCTTGAGAAATGTCCCAACCTTGACTCTTCGAGCACATCTGACATTTTTTGCCCCTAGTCTGAGGGGTGCTTCTCACCCAGCTTTGCAAGCTTTCTTTTGATCATATCTGACCTTCTTGCCCCTAGTTCGGGGATTTGTTTCAAATCTAGCCACACGGGCCTCACATTATGGTTGACCGTTGAACATTCTGAATCTAAGTTCAAGGTTTGAAAGTAAGAGGTCGAGTTTTGAGGCTGAGATTGATCCTGGGCTGCATAATCTCAAGAGCGATTCCACACAGGTCTTCGCAAGACGACGCAAAACATTTTTTGAAACCTTTTAAGAAAGCGACTAATCGCTAGCGCTGAAGACAGTGTAGAACCAATCTGGATCAAGCTAGGATCCTTCTCAGTACTCACATTAACAAGCATGATCTCAATCATTAAGGGCTTAGCATGCCTCTCTTTCTCTCAGTTTGATCAAAGGTTTACAAATCTCAAGGAATTCCTTCCTCTTTGTTTTCCTCACAATGTTCAAAAAGTTTTGAAAAAACTTAGGTCAATGCAATGATTTAAAAGCATAGAAGAAGTAGGTGAAAAGCAATGCCGTTTCATTCAAGTTTCTGGCACAACTGGCTCAAAACAGAAATAAACTCAAAAGTGTGAAAACCATTGTTATTTCATTAAGATCTTCTAGCTCAACTGGCTTCACGGCAGAAACAGACTCAAAAGAGTGGGTGCAAAAGACAAACACAAAACAAGAGAGTGATGTCTGACGTAACACACCCGACATCACCTGACTCCATCACAACAGGACTGACTCGATACAACAAGACAGACCTGACTGACTCAGTATGAAAAGACTGACTCAATAGAAAACGACAAGACTGACCCAATACCCAAGTCAAAAAGCATAAAGACTAACATTCGTAAAATGCTCAAGACAGTGCGTGCCATACGTTATATCTGGAATAAACTGAGCACCGCCCGTAGGTGGTTCATCCCCCCGATCACATCACAATATCCCCTAAGTTCAACTATCAAGTGCCGATAGACTTTGCAAGACTGGGCACAGTGATGACCCCGTCGTCAATCAGATCTTGTATTTCGTGGCTAAGACGAAAACACATGTCAGTGCCATGACCGGTTTGTTGATGGAAGGCACAGTACTGGGTAGCATCATGCGTAGCCAGAAGAGGATTCGGGAGAGGCCGAGGGTCAAGGGGTTTGAGGTGGCCTTGCCCAACAAGGATTTGGAGAGCTTTGGACAAAGGCATATAGAGGGCATGGAAGACCCTCCGACCTCGGGGTTAGTACTTCAAGATTTGTGGATTTTTGTTGGATGCACCAGCAAAAGGATTGGCAGGTGCTGGCCTAGTTTGCTGGTCTCTTCCGAGTGGAGGATTGGAGCTGACAGGATCGTTTCTAGTACGACGGCCCTTCTCCCGATTTTTCCCTAGCTTCGAACTGCTCTCATTCTAAGTGACGAAAGTATCCTCCACAATCTTTGCAACAACTGCAATCACTTGCTATTTGTTCAGCCCTTCGGCTCTCAAAGCCTCCACAGCCCACTGAAGGTGTTCATGGGAACCAATGCCTGCCCCTAGCTTGTTCTTACCACTGGCCTCCACTTTGCCAGGGGATTGGCATTCTTCCAATGCAACCTGTCCCGAGATTGGGGAGCCTTTTGGCGTGAAATTCCCGGCATGTGGTGTGGTCGATGACGGAGCCAATATCCCGAAGGCTAAATCTACCACAGTTCTCTGAAGATCTTCGATCATTCTCTTCAGCAGAAGTAGTGGGCTCACGGGCTTGAGAGGATTGGGGTCCAAGTGCATCCATCATGCACAAGTCCATGTTTTCTGGGATAAACGCGTTAGGCTTAGGTAGATGGATTGGGGTGATGTATACGCTGGGGTCATAAGGAACGGCCAGTGTGTGGATTAGATTGAGATGTGGATGAAGTACTTGGTCATTGGGGCCTAAAGGTGGAGCTATCGTCCGATTGTCGATGAGATTTTGGACCTCATGATGAAGGCGGTAGCAACGGTGGGTGCCATGACTGCGCTGCTGATGGTACACACAGTACTTGGAGGGGTTATGTCTGGCTGGGAGTGGGTCAGGCAAAGGTTGAGGATCGAGGGGTTTGAGATACCCTCTTTCTATCAAGACTTTTAGTGCCCTAGTCAGGCTCATATAGAGGGGCTTGAAAGTTCTGCCCTGAGCTCGGGTTGGGCTAGCAGTTTGTAGGCTTGGATTGGCAAAAGGGTTGGCTGTGGCCACTATATTGATTTTGGTGGGTTTGGGAATAACGCTACTACCAGCATTAGTACTCCCTGAAATCGCCCTCCTTGTCGGTTCACTTGTTCTGGGAATGATCCCACTGTTGAATGCATTCTCGACCTGAACCCCCAATTCATGCAAACTTTTGAAAGTGAATAGTGGAGCGACTATCAACTTTTGCAACATATCATGCTCAAGGTTTTGCACCACTATCCGCACTTGATCCCTCTCAGAAGGGCGATCTGTTATCTGTGCTGCCTTTGCTCTCCACCTTGCAACAAATTCCACAAAGGGCCCTGTTGGGTTCGGGTGGGTTGTTTCAAGCTCTTGCATAGTCATTTCAACTAGGTATTGTAAGAATACTAATTGACAAAGACCTCAGCCATCTCTTCCCTGTTCTGCGTCACTGTATTCTCTAACTTGGCATATCAAGCGGCTACTACACCCGACAAGGTTCTTCCATACAGAGAGAGTTTCTCTGGCTTAGTCAGACCCATCGGCTTCAGGATATCCAAGAAGAGCTGGATATGTACCATAGGATCTCTTGACCCGTCGAAATGGTCAATATATGGCATTTTGAATCTGTCTGGGAGCCGTACGGCAGCCTCGGTGTACCCATCCTCAATCTTGGGAATGGAGTTAAGGCCCTATGCCTTTTTGAATTGCTTCTCAAGGTTCGCAACTTTCACCGCGGTCGAATCGAGATCAATAGTATCAAGGGGATAAAGCCTCTCAGTCGGCTGCGCCAAGGATCTGAAAACTCGGGCTTGAGCCAACCCTTCTCGAGGATCTGGACCCTGCAAATCTTCAGCCGGCGGAAGTGGGTCAAAGTTTGGCTGGGGTCCCGAAGCTGGATGTGAGGCAGATGCCCCAGATGGGCGTTGCATTTCAGCACTAGTCTCATCCTGCATGGTAGTTCCCTGATTTAACGCTGCTATCATGGCCACAAATTCTTCTGAACCCTGTGCCATCACGGGTCTGCTGATGATGTGACTGGTGGCTGTCGGATCAGATGAGCCAATGAGCCCTGTCTGGCCCTTCTTTGCCTTACCACCGTCGAAGGAAACACTGGTTGCCCTTGAATTGAATCTCTGACCTGAGAAAGTCTATCAACACAAGTTCAATGTACCCGGGGGATGTCGGAGCCTTCTGAGGCTATAGTTTCAGGACTACCTAGCAAAAGAGAAACCAGGCAGCATCTCAGCTTGATTTACAAGAACAGATTTGAGCAAAGTTGAATGACTGTGCTCTCTACTGAACTCTGCCCCAAATTTTGCCTATAAACTGATACCCTCAGGTGAAACTGATTCCTCACATTCTGATACCCGTAGGCATGATACCCAGACTTGCAGACTAATACATGCATTCCTATAGAGGCACACTCTAAAAGCACATAGCAAGCAAATGAGAGCCAAAACACCCCTATGGAGGGGTAGGGTTTCCCTGTCCTGGTTTCGTCAAGAACTAGGGTTTCACTATGCACACAGCGGTTTCAAACAACCTACAATCGGGTAAGCAACCTGTCCTAGTTTGGAATAGTCACTATGGATTCAGATATGCACTAGGTCGAATGGTCAAAATGGTGCCCCGGTAACAACCGGGGTTTGTGTTCCCATCGTGGCAGAGCCCATAACCGATCAACCTTATGGCATGTTTCTCAAAGCGAGCCTCTGGCAAACCGTTCAGGAATAACAGATGGCAAACACGGTGTCCTAGGTGCACCAATGCCAATGCAATGTAAAGAATTACATAAGTGTAATCAAAACAAGATATCATGAGTTCGAGTCAAGTTCTCTAAATCCCCGGCAGAGTCGCCAGAAACTGTAGACGGGCCCCGAGGGCCTTATGCTACAGCTCGGACTCAAATATCATGGTTCTGAATCTAATCTCACAAAGTGCAATGCAAGACTGATAAATCACCAAAGAGTCCAAATCTGGAAAATCGTTTTGAAAAATTGATTTTTAGAAAGAAGTGCCAAACATGGACTGCTTCGCCAGATACAGAGTCGCCACCTAAATATTTTATTTGGGAAAATTTAGGAAACCCTGACTCGTGCCTAAGGCCACGTGTCCGTCGTCACTAAAGTGGCCTCTGCTCGGGAACTTGGGTACGAGAGGGAAAGGTCATGCAATGAGCACCCCCGCTCGCCTGATCAAAGATCAGCCTTTACTAACATGATACCTTGTTTTTGAAAACACATGTGTTCTTATTCCGGTTATTAGCTTAGAATTACTATGTGATGCACACAACACACAAGTATAGACTAGATCGCCTAAGTTGGAACAAAGCATCGCGTATCCGTTTGTTTGGACAATGGTTTGAAGTTTGCTACTCGCAAGTAGGCTAAAATACGAATTTGCCACCCTCAGGTGGGCTTAGAAAACATGATTTTGCCACTCTCAAGGGGGCTCAAAACTTGCATTCAATGAATTGTTCCAATTCAAGTAACCCAACCTTCACCCATAGGCATTCAGGCAGTTATATCACATAAGCAGTTAGCCTCATGGCAAGCATGCTATCATGGCAGTTACTCACACACATGCAAGGATGCTAAAGCATAAGTACTTACCGAGTACTCCGAGCCCAAACAAAAGCTATGTTAGAAATTAATGCATGATCCTAACTATGTCAAGAATGCCTAATGCAACACATACAAAATGCAACTAAGATAGGCTCCGCTATTCTAAAATGTCATGCGAAATGTAATTTTGATACATGTATTCAAACAGGAATTGAAATACAATGAAGTTAGTATGATGCGCCGAGCCCGGTGCGTGCAAGACAAATGAATGGATGCAAACGTGCGAGCATAAGGATGCTAATTAAAACATGCCCTAAAACTAACCATCGTAAGCTGGTAAAATAAAAGGGAGAAAGAAATGGGGGTTGGAAGACATGCATCACACACACGCACACTTATCTACAACAGTTGTGCCCTCTCGACGAAGGGTCCGAATGAATAATATAGAACCAACTAGCTAATCTAAGCTAATCTAATTAAACTAGTTATTACACAACAGAATGAATTACAAGCTATAGCTAATTATTACACAACTCTAACTAATTAACAAATTAACTAAATTAGCAATTAAATAAGCATATAAACTATATGATGTAGGTTGCCTCAGCTCTGCTTTGGATGACAAAGGATGCATGCATGCTCGGGTCGCCTTGTTCGGAAATCCCTCGCGACGCCCCGATTTGCCTCTATTTGCAATTGATCTCAGAAACTTGCACCAAGCTCCAGAGAGATGAAACTCCACCTTGGGAATCTGTGGGGATGCTGCTGACCAGATATTGGCCTTGGAGACCACCTGCCGACCACTTTTTGTGGTGAAAACCAGAAAAAGTGATCGGCCAGCCACTTTATCTGGTCGGCCGACCAGTTTTTGCTGCTGGTTTCTGGTTTTCTGCAACAGAGGGCAAGAAAGGGGTATGGCAAAGTATTTGCAACACATGTATGCGCGACCACCCTCCCTATCATTACATAAGCTCAAGGGAGTATAGGTCTGGACCCTCGGGCCACCAATCATGCATCCCGATGCATGATGGCTCAGGGGCCAAATTGCGCAACTCAATATGGAATGAATGCACATACAAACACCTAAAGCCTAGAACTCCGTCATGCATAGTCAAGAGTGTTGGTGACCAGGAATCGAGGTACGTTTCATCACTTTGAGTATGAAACGTCCCTCATTTCTCGTGTTTGGACTAACGCCTATTCCAAACACAATGCAACAAACATGGCATGCACAATGCAACTCAATCATGTAACTTAATGCAACACAACTTAGACATGCAAGCATGCAAGAGATGATCATGCAAACATGCAAACTAGCATACACGATGCTATGAACTATATGGCATACACAACGCTCATGACACTAACATACACAACGCACATGGTAACCAACATACATAATGCAATGAAAATGGCATGCACAAGTGCAATGATCAATCATGCAACAACATGGCATGCTCAATGCTACGAACTACATGACATACTCAATGTGCAATGGACTTGAACCGAAATGAATAGGCCTCAGCCATGTCCAAATCAGTGGCCGTTGATGATGAAATCAAGGCACCAAAACACACACAAACATGTATAATGCAAATGGCCCAAGCGTAAGGCACAAAATACAACTCTCTAAGAGCATTGAAAAGATGAAACATGGAATATAATGGCATGTGTTCTAGCACTAAAATGACATACATAATGACTTCAAATCATGCAAACAACTCACGCAATGCATGTTGAAAGGCTCAAGTATCGAAAGTTAGTGAAGCATATTACACTAGAGACATGCAAGGCGATGCTCAAATGACTAAACCAACCCCAAACAGACCCTATGCAGGCCAAAATAGTAGCAAAATGAGTTGGGATAATGGCTTTGAAAGGCACAAAAATGGGGCTCATGCAATGGCTCACAAATAGGGCATAAAAGCATAACTCTAAAGAGCACTTAAAGAGTGGAAAATATGGAAGTACAACAGCCCTACTTGCTCTAAAATAACATTCCCAATGATGCCAAAACACACAAATATCTCAAGTTAAGTATGCAAGACACCTCAAAACTTAAAGCTAGTCAAGGCTATTACACAACAAGCATGCATGGCAAGCATCATTTGACCAAGAGGGCTCAAAACTAAGCTAAGGCAGCCCAAAATATGAACAAAACCATGTTGGAGCAAAGCCAAAATGTGCTAGAATAAAGAGCCAAAACATCATGCGAACCAAGCTAGTAAACAAGATTTACACTACAAGCATATGAAGCATATGAGAGGTTACCAAACCAGCCAAAAAAAGAGCCATGACATGTCAAATGATGACCAAAAACCCACTGAAATGGAGCTAAAACATGCTAGATTGATGAGCCATGAATGGGAATACACTACACATATGAGAAGCATGCCAAGGGTGACCAAACCAACAATGGACAAAGTCTAGACAGGCCCTAAAAGTCACCAAAAAGTGCCTGAACCAGGCCTTGATAGTATGAAAATGTATGCTCCATTGATAGGCCAAAAATGCAAGTAAACAAAAGCTTAAAAGGGAGAAAAGAGGTTACCCTTGAAGCTCAGCAAAACCAGCAGATTTTCTGAACCAAAAACCAACTCTTGAGCACTCTCAAAACCCTCTAGCAACTTAGTAACAAGGTAAGACTGTTTGGCTATGAGGTTGTGCGCACAAGTTTGAAGCAAAACACCAATATAGAGTGAGAAAGAGAGGGATATACGCCTATGCCTTAGACAAACTTTCAGAACCTCTCCCATGGAGAGGGAGAGCCTCTCTTATAGAAAAACAAAGGGTTCAAGCTTCTTGGAGAAGCTAAAACTTGGATGCAATCCCTCCATACACGCGTATGGAGGATACAGTCTGTGCTGTCCAGTTGGCACAGCTGGCATCCATTTAGTCTGACAAAATAGGGGGAGAGCTGCCGACCACTTAAAGTGGTTGGCCTACTACTTACAGTGGTCGGCCGACCACTTCAAGTGGCCTCCCAGGAAACAAAGTTGTCGGCAGGGGGAATTGGTGGTCTCCACACTGAAAGCAAGCCAATGGTGTGGTGGAAAACTAGCAAATGTGGCCCAAAGACCAAGAAAACCAGTTTCTCGACCAAAAAAATGGCTGGCGAGAGGAAAAGTGGTCTCCAAGGGGAAAAAGTGGTATCCCACCCTTGTACCACCTTCCAAACAAGGGAAACAAGGTTTGTGCCAAAAACAAACCAACACGGATGCAAAACGAGAGTTCAGGAGGCAAAGCACGTAGCCGGGAGCCTCGAAAACTGGCTGTTGAGCACCAAAAGTGGTATGCAACCACAAAAGTGGTCTCTCGGACCATAGTGTCCCTCTAGATAGAGGAAACAAGGTGTGGTCCAAGAACCAAGCCAAACGGAGAACGTTAAGTGGTCCCGAGACAAGGCTCATGGTTGAAGGCTCCGAAAATCGAAAACTAATCTCCAAACAGGAATAGTGGTCTATGACCGCGAAGAGTGGTGTACGACCACAAAGAGATGGTCTGCAAGACCTCTCCCTCCCTCCGGGAAGGGAAGCAAGGCTTGGTCCGCAAACCAAGCTGAAGCACAAAGAGTTCAAAGGCCTGAAGGCAAGGCTCTCAGTCAAAACTCTGAAACCTCTAAACGAGCACAACATGCACCATCACCGGGCACTCAATCGATGACGTCTGAGTCTTAAGGTCGGTAAAAAATAGGGTGTCTACAGCTGGCATGCCGGGCAATGCTGTGGCATGCCATGCTGGCCAGGGCAATGGCATGGCATGCTTCCCAAGGCGATGACATGGCATGTTGGCCAAGGCTAAGGCATGGCAGGCTAACCAAGGCAGTGGCATGGCATCCTGGCCGTGGCGGTGGCATGGTAGGTTGGCCAAGGCTAAGGCATGGCACGCTGGGCAACGCTATGGCATGGCATGTTGGGCAACGCCATGGCAAGGCATGCGGGTTGAGGCCGTGGCACGGCATGCCCACCTTGGCATGCTGGGCAACGTCATGGCTTGGCATGCTAGCCACGACCGGGGCATGGCATGCCGACCTTGGAATGCTGGGCAACGCTGTGGCAAGGCACGATGGCCAGGGCAATGGCATGGAATGCTTGCCAAGGCGGTGCCACGGTATGCTTGGCATGGCCGTGGCATGGCATGCTGGCCAAGGCAGGTTGGCTAAGGTGGTGGCATGGCATGTTGGCCAAGGCTAAGGCATGGCACGCTGGGCAACGCTGTGGCACGGCACGCTAGGCAACGCCGTGGCAAGGCATGCAGGCCGAGGCCATGGCATTGCATGATAGCCGATGCCATGGCATGGCATGCCCGCCTTGGTATGCTGGGCAATGCTGTGGCATGGCAAGCTGTCCAGGGCAGTGGCATGGCATGCTTGCCAAGGCGGTGCCATGGCAAGCTTGGCATGGCCGTGGCGTGGCATGTTGGTCAACCCTGTGGCTTGGCATGCGGGCCGAGGCGGTGGCACGACATGCGGGCCGAGGACGAGGCACGGCATGCGGGCTAAGGCCGTGGCAAGGCGTGCCCACCTTGGCATGCCCGCTTTGGCATGCTGGGCAACGTTGTGGCATGGCATACTGGCCAAGGTAGTGGCATGGCATGCTTGCCAAGGTGGTGCCATGGCATACATGGCATGGCCGTGGCGCGGCATGTTGGCCAAGGTGGTGGCACGGCATGAGGGCCGAGGCCGTGGCACGGCATGCCCGCCTTAGCATGCTAGGCCACGCCGTGGCATGGCATGCCGGCCTTGGCATGCTGGGCAATGCTGTGGTGTGGCATGCTGGCAAGGGCAGTGGCAGGGCATGCTTGCCAAGGCGGTGCCATGGCATGCTTGGCATGGCTGTGGTGTCGCATGCAACCCAAAGCTATGGCGCTGGCATGGC
>NC_138975.1:165000-170000 GCF_055761805.1 Camellia sinensis | reverse complement strand
TAGCGCGCAGTTGGGCACCATAACCCAGCTTCCGATTCATCCCATATCGCCAATTCGGCGTATCAAAAATGGCCCACTTAGAGCTCCCAATTCCGTGGTGCGGCTCAACGGAGTAGCTGCGCCGTTCTACCTATTTAAAGTTTGAGAATAAGTTGAGGGCATTGTGCCCCCGATGCCTCTAATCATTGGCTTTACCTGATACAACTCGCGCACAGGCTCTAGCTATCCTGAGGGAAACTTCGGAGGGAACCAGCTACTAGATGGTTCGATTAGTCTTTCGCCTCTATACCCAAGTCAGACAAACGATTTGCACGTCAGTATCACTATAGGCCTCCACTAGAGTTTCCTCTGGCTTCGCCCCGCTCAGGCATAGTTCACCATTTTTTGGGTCCCGACAAGCATGCTCACACTCGAACCCATCTCAGATGGTCAAGGTCGGTCGACGGTGCAACCCGCGAGGGGATCCTGTCAATCAGCTTCCTTGCACCTTACGCCCGAGGGTGCACTCTGCCAGCCACGCCCGAGGGGGCGCTCTACCAGCCATGATCGAGATGAAGGCGTCTCCGCGAGCTTTTCAACTACTCGGGCTTTGGCCTACGCCCCAATCAGCACCGGTCTACGCCCCGAGTCGATTGGCGGACCGGCTAGTCGCTGTTCCACATCCGACCGGGGCGCATCGCCAACCCCCATCCGCTTCTCTCCTTACAATTTCAAGCACTCTTTGGCTCTCTTTTCCAAGTCCTTTCATCTTTCCCTTGCGGTACTTGTTTGTTATCGGTCTCTCGCCCGTATTTAGCCTTGGACGGAATTTACCGCCCGATTAGGGCTACATTCCCAAACAACCCGACTCGCAGACAATGCCTCGTGGTGCGATAGGGTCCAGGCACGATGGGGCTATCACCCTCTCCGGCGCCCCTTTGTAGGGGACTGGGGCCCGGTCCGCCGCTGAGGATGCTTCTCTAGGGGAATCCTTGTAAGTTTCTTTTCCTCCTCTTATTTATATGCTTAAACTCAGTGGGTAATCCCGCCTGACTTGGGGTCACGATCGGAGTGCCTTGTCAACGGCGCGATAGGGTCACAACAGACCTCCCGCAAGGCGACGCAACGGTTTGTCAACCACCACTCGTCGTGACGCGTCGTCTATTGTGGGGGACTCATTTTTAGGCCGACCAAGGGCGGGTGCGCGTGGGGGGCCAACATCCGCCCGTAACCCTTCCTCCCTTCCCTTCGGAGGGGAGGGGATGCAGGCGACACAACGTGAGATGCCCAGGAGGACGTGCCCTCAACCTAATGGCTTCAGGCGTAACTTGCGTTCAAAGACTCTATGGTTCACGAGATTCGATAATTCACACGAAGTATCGCATTTTGCTACGTTCTTCATCGATGCGAGAGCTGAGTTAAACGTTGCCGAGAGTCGTTTAGTTTTTTTGTGAGATGCCATGCGTGAGTGCGCTCTCTTCGTTCGAGTCCCTTGGCGCGGTTTGTTGTTTCGTCGAGGAATGGCACCTGCCGTCCCGGGAGGGGCCCTGGCGCACTCCAGACAAGCAGGGGCAACAGGAGGGAGCCGACAGCCCACCTCCTACTTCTCCAACGGTAATAACATGACAAGTTCGTGGGTCGTTCGGGGGCATCGACAATGATCCTTCCGCAGGTTCACCTACGGAAACCTTGTTATGACTTCTCTTTCCTCCAAATGATAAGGTTCAGTGGACTTCTCATGGCATCGTTGGCAGCGAACCGCCCACATCGCCGTGATCCGAACACTTCACCGGACCATTCACTCTATAGGAGCGACGGGCGGTGCGTACAAAGGACAGGGACGTAGTCAACGCGAGCTGATGACTTGTGCTTACTAGGAATTCCTCGTTGAAGACCAACAATTGCAATGATCTATCCCCATCATGATTAAATTTCAAAGATTACCCGGGCCGGTTGGCCAAGGCTATAGCCTTGTTGAATACATCAGTGTAGCACGCGTGAGGCCCAGAACATCTACAAGGAAAGCGCAGGCAACCTGTAGGAATCCTGCGGATGACGAAGAGGAATGCACCAGTGGAGTTCACTGCACAGGCAGGGATACATCCAACTCGCACAAACCAACCACAACTCACATGCCACGACGTACACTGTGCACCAGCCCCCCAAAATGAATTACATCCCGAAGGACTAAGAAGCCCGACGAATGTGTGAAAACGTTTAGAGAAGTTGAGCAAGCACCGGTTAGCGTGACGGCAAATGACAAAGGCAACAGGCAACTTTCGAGGGACATAATTTTCGTAACAAGCTTGCACTTGGAAACCACAGGCAACTTGTTCGTCAGTCAAAGCCAACCGAATGGCGATTACCCGAGGGACATGCTTTTCGCAAGGCACCTTTCACTAGGGAAGCGAAGGCAACTTGTAGGCAAGTCAACGCCAACCGAGAGGCAATTACCCAAGGGACATAGAGGAATGCACCAGCGGAGTTCACTGCACAAGCAGGGGATCCATCCAACTCCCATAAACCAAACACAACTCACGCGCCACGACGTACACTATGCACCAGCCCCCTAAAATGAATCACACCCCGAAGGACTAAGAAGCCCGACAAACGTGCTGTTCTTACAACTAGCCTCCACTTTACCAGGGGATTGGCCTTTTTCCAATGCAACTTGTCCCGAGATTGGGGAGCCTTTTGGCGTGAAATTCCCGGTATGTGGTGTGGTCGATGATGGAGCCAATATCCCGAAGGCTAAATCTGCCATAGTTCTTTGAAGATCTTTGATCATTCTCTTCAACTCAGAAGTAGTGGGCTCACGGGCTTGAGAGGATTGGGGTCCAGGTGCATCCATCATGCATAAGTCCATGTTTTCTTGGATAAACACCTCAGGCTTGGGTAGATGGACTAGGGTGATGTATACGTTGGGGTCGTAAGGGACGGCCAGTGTGTGGAATAGATTGAGATGTGGATGAAGTACTTGGTCATTGGGGCTTGAAGGTGGAGCTATTGTCCGATTGCCAATGAGATTTTGGACCTCATGACAAAGGGAGTAGCAACGGTCGGTGCCATGACCGCTCTGCTGATGGTACACACAGTACTTGGAGGGGTTATGTCTGGCAGGGAGTGGGTCAGGCAGAGGTTGAGGATCGAGGGGTTTAAGATACCCTCTTTCCATAAAGACTTTTAGGGCGCTAGTTAGGCTCATATAGAGGGGGTGAAAGTTCTTCCCTGAGCCCGGGTTGGGCCAGTGGTTTGTAGGCTTGGATTGGCAAAAAGGTTGGCTGTGGCCACTGTATTGATTTCGCTGGGTTTGGGAATAACGCTACTACCAGCATTGGTACTCCCTGAAATCGCCCTCCTTGTCGGTTCACTTGTTCTGGGAATGATCCCACTGTTGAATGCATTCTCGACCTGAACCCCCAGTTCATGCAAACTTTTGAAAGTGAATAGTGAAGCGACTATCAACTTTTGCAACATATCATGCTAAAGGTTTCGCACCACTATCCGCACTTGATCCCTCTCAAAAGGGCAATCTGTCATCTGTGCTGCCTTTGCTCTCCACCTTGCAACAAATTCCACAAAAGGCTCTGTTGGGTTCTGGCGGGTTGTTTCAAGCTCTTGCATAGTCATTTCAACTTGGGTATTGTAAGAATACTGATCGACAAAGGCCTCGGCCAACTCTTCCCAGTTCTGCTTCACTGTATTCTCCAACTTGGCATACCAAGCGGTTGCTACACCCGACAACTTTTGTTTTGGCTCGAAGTACTCGGTAAGTACTTATGCTTTAGCATCCTTGCATGTGTGTGAGTGACTGCCATGATAGCATGCTTGCCATGAGGCTAACTGCCTATGTGATATAACTGCCTGAATGCCTGTGGGTGAAGGTTGGGTTACTTGAATTGGAACAATTAATTGAATGCGAGTTTTGAGCCCAATTGAGAGCAGCAAAATCATGTTTTCTAAGCCCACCTGAGGGTGGCAAATCCGCATTTTAGCCTACTTGCGAGTAGCAAACTTCAAACCATTGTCCAAACAAACGGATACGCGATGTTTATTCCAACTTAGGCGATCTAGTCTATACTTGTGTGTTGTGCGCATCACAGAGTAATTCTAGGCTATGCATGACCAAAATCACTTAAATCAGACCTTTGCCAAAAATGTGCTGGAGTGGCGCCAAAACATGCTAGAATAATAAGCCAAAACATCATGCGAACAAAGCTAGTAAAGAGGATTTACACTACAAGCATATGAAGCATGCAAGAGGCTACCAAACCAGCCACAAATAGAGTCATCACATGTCAAATAATGACCAAAAATCTACTAAAATGGAGCCAATACATGTTAGAATGACATGCTACTTTGATGAGCCATAAATGGGATTATACTACACATACAAGAGGCGTACACAAGATGGCCAAACCAGCCACAGACAGAGCTAAGGCAGGCCCGAGAAGCCTCAGAAAAGTGCCTGAATCAAGCCTCGAAAGTATGAAGATGCGGGAGGGAAGCGGATGGTGGCTGGCGATGCACCCCGGTCAAATGTGGAACGACGTCCAACCGGTCCACCGATCGACTCGGGGCGTGGACCAGTGCGGATCGGGGTGGAGGCCAAAACCTGGGCAGTCAAAAAGCCCGCGGAGACGCCTTCGCCCCGATCGTGGCTAGCAGTGCGCGCCCTCGGGCGTGCTTCGGCATCTACGCACTCCTGGCCCCGGCCTGCGAGCTCCCCATTCGGCCCGTCTTGGAACACGGACCAAGGAGTTTAACATGTGTGCGAGTCAATGGGTGAGTAAACCCATAAGGCGGAAGGAAGCTGATTGACGGGATCCCCTCGCGGGTTGCACCGTCGACCGACCTTGATCTTCTGAGAAGGGTTCGAGTGCGAGCATGCCTATCGGGACCCAAAAGACGGTGAACTGTACCTGAGTGGGGCGAAGCCAGAGGAAACTCTGGTGGAGGCCCGTAGCGATACTGACGTGCAAATCGTTCGTCTGACTTTAAAATTGAGCAAGCTTGAGAAG
>NC_138975.1:140000-160000 GCF_055761805.1 Camellia sinensis | reverse complement strand
AGTGTGTTGTGTGTATGTTTGCAAGCTAGGGAGGGTGTGGTATATATAGGCAAATTTTGGTGTAAAAGGACATAAAAGCCCTTTAGTTGGAATTGGATGGAAAGTTAGGATTTTGCTTGAATTCTAAAGGAATGGAAGGGACTTAGGAGGTGTGTTCCATTGGTTTAGGCCACCTCTAGTTGTAATGAAACTAATTCTTGGATTTTGTATCCTAGGTAGGTCACTAGGTTGTATTTCTCTAGGATTTCATAATCATGATTATTGAAAATTGGCTCCTCTCTCTTCCCTAGGAGTGTAATGGGTTATTATTTTATTGGTTTTGGTCCTAGAGCACACTCTTCAAGGTGTATATATATATATATATCTTACAAGATTGATGGTACTAATAATATTAGAGTACATGTACCAGTTTTTGTGGTTTATTTTGAATTTAACAAAGAAGTAGGGGCTTGGTGTTAAATACATGTAATTTATGTAGAATTAAATTAGGTTAGGGAACCTAATCCGGCTAAGGTAATTCTTGTTTCGATAAAAAAAAAAAAATAAATAAAATAAAGTAAAATAGTAATGCTAACCGGCAAGATTCGAATTTATTCAAGTAACCGAGGGGCTTTAAGAAAATAATTCAACATTAGGGTCTGAGAAGTAAATACATATTTCAGGGTCCTTACATCGTTGGTAAAGCCCGCGTGGTAGACGAGCCGCGCGGGCCGCCTTGAAATACAATTCCTATCTTGAGCGGCGGGTAGAATCCTCTATAGACGACATAAATACGCGACGGGGTATTGTAAGTGGCAGAGTGGCCTTGCTGCCACGATCCACTGAGATTCAGCCCTGCGTCGCTCTGATTCGTCTCTCCCCTCCGGTTTTTGTCCCCCTGCTGAGGTCCGAGAGCACATAGTGCGCGCCTCGAGACACGAAAATGATTCACAAGCGCGGCGAAACGAAATTCAGCGTTGCCCAAGGGGATTGCTGACACTGCAGGATGAGTTGTGCGACGGTTGCAACCTTGGCCCGTAGGCCATGCCATGGACTTGCCCAGCATGCCATGCCTTAGCATTCGCTAGGGTGCCATGCCACCGGCTCGGCCAGTATGCCAGGCCACCGCCTTAGCCAGCATTCCATGCAGAAGCGTTGGCCAGCATGCCACGCCAGGGCCTTGGCAAGCATGCCACGCCATGGCCTTCGCCAGCATGCCATGCCACCGCCTTGCCCAGGATGCCAGGCCACTGCCTCGGCCAGCACGCCAGGTCAAAGCATTGCCCAGCATGGCAAGCCACGGACTTGGCGAGCACGTCATGCCACAGCCTCGGCCAACATGGCATGCCACGTCCTCGGCCAGCACGCCATGCCACGGCCTCGGCCAGCACGCCAAGCCATGGCCTCGGCCTGCATGCCTTGCCACGGTGTTGTCCAGCATGCCATGCCATGGCGTTGCCCAGCGTGCCATGCCACGGCCTCGGCCGGCATGCCATGCCACGGCCTCGGCCGGCATGCCATGCCACAGCGTTGCCCAGCATGCCTTGCCACGGCGTTGCCTAGCATGCCAAGGCTGGAATGCGATGCCACGGCCTCGGCCCGCATGCCTTGTCACGGCGTTGCCCATCATGCCATGCCACCGCGTTGCCCGGCGTGCCATGCCTTAGCCTTGGCCAACATGCCATGCCACGTCCTCGGCCCGCATGCCATGCCACAGCGTTGGCCTGCATGCCAAGACACGGCACGGCCTCGAACAGCATGCCATGCCCCGGTCTCGGCCGGCATGCCTTGCCACGGCGTTGCCCAGCATGCCACGCCACTGCGTTGCCCAGTGTGCCATGCCATAGCCTTGGCCAACATGCCACGCCACGGCCTCGGCCCGCATGCCATGCCACGGCCCCGGCCCGCATGCCATGCCACGGCGTTGCCCAGCATGCCATGCCTTAGCCTTGGCCAACATGCCATGCCACGGCCTCGGCCAACATGACATGCCACAACGTGGCCCAGCATGCCAAGTCCGGAATGCCACGCCACGGCCTTGGCCCTCATGCCATGCCACGGCCTCGGCTAGCATGCCATGCCATGGCCTCGGCCCGCATGCCTTGCCACGGCGTTGCCCAGCATGCCATGCCATCGCGTTGCCCGGCGTGCCATGCCTCAGCCTTGGCCAACAAGCCATGCCAAGTCCTCGGCCCGCATGCCATGCCACAGCGTTGGCCTGCATGCCAAGGCCGGAATGCCTTGCCATGGCCTCGGCCCGCATGCCATGCCACGGCCCCGGACCGCATGCCATGCCACGGCCACGGCCTGCATGCCATGCCACAGCGTTGCCCGGCATGCCAAGGCCGGAATGCCATGCCACGGCCTCAGCCCGCTTGCCACGCCACGGCCTCGGCCAGCATGCCACAGCGTTGCCCAGCGCGCCATGCCACGGCCCTGGCCCTAATGCCATGCCACGGCCCTGGCCCGTATGCCCTGCCACGGCGTCGCCCAGCATGCCATGCCACAGCGTTGCCCAACGTGCCGTGCCTTAGCCTTGGCCGACATGCCATGCCTTACCCTCGGCCGACGTGCCATGCCATGGCCGCGGCCTGCATGCCATGCCACGGCACCGGCCCGCATGCCCTGCCACGGCCTCGGCCCGCATGCCCTGCCACGGCCTCGGCCCGCAAGCCTTGCCACGGCGTTGCCCAGCATGCCATGCCACAACGTTGCCCAACGTGCCATGCCTTAGCCTTGGCAAACATGCCATACCATAGCCTCGGCCCGCATGCCATGCCCCAGCCCCGGCTCGCATGCCATGCCACGGCCCCGGCGCCGGCCCGCATGCCTTGCCACGACGTTGCCCAGCATGCCATGCCACAGCGTTGCCCCGCGTGTCATGCCTTAGCCTTGGCAAACATGCCATGCCACGGCCTCGGCCCGCATGCCATGCAATGGCCTCGGAACGTATGCCTTGCCACGGTGTTGCTCGGCATGCCAAGCCACAGCGTTGCGCCACGTGCCATGCCTTAGCCTTGGCCAACATGCCATGCCACGGCCTCGACCAGCACGGCATGCTACAGCGTTGCCCAACATACCATGGCCGGAATGCCATGCCACGGCCTCGGCCCGCATGCCATGCCACGGCCCTGGGCCGCATGCCATGCCACAACGTTGCTCGGCATGCCAAGGCTGGAATTCCAGGCCACGGCCTCGGCAAGCATACCACAGTGTTGCCGAGCGCGCCATGCCACGGCCCCGGCCCGCATGCCTTGCCACGACGTTGCCCAGCAAGGCATGCCACAGCGTGCCATGCCTTAGCCTTGGCCAACATGCCATGCCACGTCCTCAGCCCTTATGCCAGGCCACGGCCTAGGCCCGCATGCCTTGTCACGGCGTTGCCCAGCATGCCATGCCACCGCGTTGCCTGGAGTGCCATGCCTTAGCCTTGGCAAACATGCCATCCCACGGCCTCGGCCCGCATGCCATGCCACAGCGTTGCCCAGCATGCCAAGGCCGGAATGCCATGCCACGGCCTCGGCCTGCATGCCATGCCATGGCCTTGGCCCACATGCCTTGCCACAGCCTAGGCCCGCATGCCTTGCCACCGCGTTGCCCAACATGCCATGCCACCGCGTTGCCCGGCGTGCCATGCCTTAGCCTTGGTTAACTTGCCACGCCACAGCCTCGGCCCGCATGCCATGCCACAGCGTTGCCCAGCATGCCATGGCCGGAATGCCATGCCACGGCCTCGGCCCGCATGCCATGCCGCGGCCTCGGCCAACATGCCATGCTACAGCCTCGGCCTGCATGCCTTGCCACCGCATTGCCCAGCGTTCCATGCCACCGCGTTGCCCGGTGAGCCATGCCTTAGCCTTGGCCAACATGCCATGCCACGGCCTCGGCCCGCATGCCATGCCACAGCGTTGCCCAGCATGCCAAGGCCGAAATTCCTTGTCACGGCCTCGGCCTTCATGCCTTGCCACGGCGTTGCCCAACATCCCATGCCATGGCCTCAGCCCACATGCCAAGCCACGGCCTCGGCCTGCATGTCTTGCCACGGCGTTGCCCAACATGCCAAGCCATGACCTCGGCCTGCATGCCTTGCCACGGCGTTGCCCAACATGCCATGCCACCGCATGGCCCGGCGTGCCATGCCTTAGCCTTGGCCAACATGCCATGCCACGGCCTCGGCCCGCATGCCATGCCACAGCGCTGCCCAGCATGCCAAGGCCGGAATGCCATGCCACGGCCTCGGCCCGCATGCCATGCCACGGCCTCTGCCCGCATGACATGCCACGGCCTCGGCCCGCATGCCTTGCCACGGCGTTGCCCAACATTCCATGCCACAGCCTCGGCCCGCATGCCATGCCACGGCCTCAGCCCGCATGCCATGCCACGGCCTCGGCCCACATGCCTTGCCACGGCGTTGCCCAACGTGCCATGCCACGGCCTCGGCCCGCATGCCTTGCCACAGCGTTGCCCAGTATGCCAAGGCCGGAATGCCACGCCACGGCCTCAGCCAGCATGCCATGCCACAGCCTCAGCCCGCATGACATGCCACGGCCTCGGCCCGCATGCCTTGCCACGACATTGCCCAACATGCCGTGCCACGGCCTCGGCCCGCATGCCATGCCACGGCCTCGGCCCGCATGCCATGCCACGGCCTCGGCCCGCATGCCTTGCGACTGCCTTGGCCAACGTGCCATGCCACAACATTGCCCAGCGTGCCATGCCTTGGCCTTGGCCAACATGCCATGCCACTGCTTTGGCTAGCATGTCGTGCCACCGCCACGGCTAGCATGCCATGCCGCTCTGTTGCCTGGCATGCCACTGCCGTGGCGGCATGGCATGCCACGGCTTTGCCCAGCATGCCATGCCACGGCATTGCCCAGCATGCCATGCCACGGCCTCGGGCCGCATGCCTTGCCATGGCGTTGCCCAGCATGCCATGCCACCGTCTTGGTCAGCATGCCATGCCATGGCACCGCCTTGTCCAGCATGCCGTGCCACAACATTAGCCAGCATGCCACGCCACAGCGTTGCCCAGCAGGGCGAGGAGGGCATGCCACGGCCACGGCCTCGGCCGGCATGCTAACCCAAGGCGTTGCCCAGCGTGCCACGGCCTTTGCCACGCATGCCATGCCAAGGACTTGGCTAGCAGCATGGCATGCCGCGGGCTGGGCGAGCATGCCATGCCACGGCATAGGCCGGCTTGCCTTGCCACGGCCTCGGCCAGCAGCATGCCGTTCCACGGCCTCGGCCAGCATGCCATGCCAATGCCATGCCAATGCCCCGGCCGGCATGCCATGCCACGGCCTTGGCCAGTAGCATGCGCTGTCGTGGCCTTCGCGAGCATGCCATGCCATGCCGTGGCCTTAGAAAGCATGCCATGCGAATGCCTTGGCCGGCATGCCATGCCAATGCCTTGGGCCAGCATGCCATGCCAAGGCCATGGCCAGCGGCATGGCATTCCACGGGCTGGGCGAGCATGGCATGCCACGGCCTCGGCGAGGATGCCATGCCAAGGGCAAGGCCAAGGCAGTGGGCAAGGCCAAGTCCCTGTGCAAGGCATGGCCAAGGCGAAGGCCGCGGGCAAAGGCCAAGGCCATGGCCATGGCATGCCACCGCCTTGATCGCTCTTTTTGAACATGATTCTTTTATAATCTTACCCAAACCATGCAACACAATTACAAATGCACTACAATCAATTTTAAATGTCATTCCCTATTTTTTTGCAATTTTTCTTGAGTTTTTCGAATTTTTAATGCCCTTATTTGGCCAAAAAAATCAAAATAAAATAAAAAAATGAAAAAAATAATTTAATAATTTCTATAATTACTAGTGCCTCATCGTTTAATTATTGGAAATTTTCCATAATTTTTTTACCATTTTTATTAATTTTTATTATCTTTTAAGTATTAAAATCGAAATAAATTAAAATAAAATATTTCTGGCGGCAAAATATTTTTTTTAAATTTTTTTTATGGTGTATTTAATTATTTCCTACAACTTTCATGTTGAAAGTTTTGGCCGAAAACCATTACTTTTAAAAAACTCCATTATGGCTCCTCGAGCATGGTTGATGTTTCCTCTTGCTAGATTGAAAATGGCTTAACAAGCTACTATAAGGGGGGGGGGGGGGAGGGGGGCTTGCCCAGGCAAGCAGTGGCAGGTGTGCCCCATGTTGGGCACAGCCTGGGCTGCGGCCTTGGGTGGCATGCACCGCGGCTCGACCGCGGCCTTGGGCGGCTCGGCCGCGGCCTTGGGCGACCTGGACCGCGGCCTTGGGTGGCAGGGGCGCGGCCTTAGGGGCCTGGACCGCGGCCTTGGGCGGCTAGGGCGCGCCCTTGGCGGCTCGGGGGCAGCCTTAGGCGGCTTGGACCGCGGCCTTGGGCGGCCTGGACCGCGGCTCGACTGCGGCCTTGGGCGGCCTGGCATGCACGCGGCCTGGGCAGCACCGCATGGCATGCACGCCGCATGGGCGGCCTGGTATGGGCGCGGCTGGGGCTGGACGTCATGTGATGCGTGCGGCCTAGGCAGTACGGCATGGCATGCGCGTGGCGTGGGCAGCACGTCATGGCATGCGCGCGGCGTGGGCAGCACGGCATGGCATGCACGTGGCGTGGGCGGCCTGGCATGCCCGCGGCGTGGGCTGCACGGCATGGCATGCGCGCGGCCTGGGCGGCCTGGGCAACACGGCATGGCATGCGCCCGGCCTGGGCGGCCTGGCATGCCCGCGGCGTGGGCAGCGTGGCCTGTGCGAATATCCCGCGCGCGGTCTTTTGACCGCGATGCGTGTGTTGCACGCATGGTCGCGCATGCCTTTGCATGCCTTCGCACGCAACGCACGTCTACTGATAAGAACCGCAGCCAAGGCAGCCCAGTCCCAAGGCCAAGGCCAGCAGCATGCCATGCCAAAGCCAAGGCAGCTCAGCCAAACCCAGCAGCATGCAATGCCAAAGGCAAGGCCAGCAGCATGCCATGCCAAAGACAAGGCAGCCCAGCCTGAGCCAGTAGATTGCCATGCCCAGGCCAAGGCCAGCAGCTTGCCATGCCAAGGCCAAGGCAGCCCAGCCAAAGCCAGCAGCATGCCATGCCAAGGCCAAGGCAGCCCAGCCAAAGCCAGCAGCATGCCATGCCAAGCCCAAGGCCAGCAGCATGCCGTGCCAAGGCCAAGGCAGCCCAGCCAAAGCCATCAGCAAGCCATTCCAAGGCCAAGGCCAGCAGCATGCCCTGCCAAGGCCAAGGCAGCCCAGCCAAAGCCAACAGCATGCCATGCCAAGCCCAAGGCCAGCAGCATGCCATGCCAAGGCCAAGGCAGCCAAGCCAAAGCCAGCAGCATGCCATGCCATGGCCAAGGCAGCCCAGCCAAAGCGAGCAGCATGCCATGCCAAGGCCAAGGCCAGCAGCATGCCACGCCAAGGCCAAGGCAGCCCAGCCAAAGCCAGCAGCATGCCATGCCAATGCCAAGGCCAGCAGGATGCCATGGCAAGGCCAAGGTAGCCCCGCCAAAGCCAGCAGCATGCCATGCCAAGGCCAAGGACAGCAGCATGCCAAGCCATGGCCAAGGCGGCCCAGCCAAAGCTAGCAACATGCCATGCCAAGGCCAAGGCCAGCAGCATGCCATGCCAAGGCAAAGGCAGCCCAGCCAAAGCCAGCAGCATGCCATTCTAATGCCAAGGCCAGCAGCATGCCATCCAAAGGCCAAGGCAGCCCAGCCAAAGCCAGCAGCATGCCATGGCAATGCCAAGGCCAGCAGCATGCCATGCAAGTCCAAGGCAGCCCAGCCAAAGCCAGCAGCATGCATGGCAATGACAAGGCCCGCAGCATGCCATGCCAAGGCTAAGGCAGCCCAGCCAAAGCCAACAGCATGCCATGGCAATGCCAAGCCAGCAGCATGCCATGCAAGGCCAAGGCAACCCAGCTAAAGCCAGCAGCATGCCATTCCAAGGCCAAGGCCAGAAGCATGCCTTGCCAAGGCAAAGGCAGCCCAGCCATAGCTAGTAGCATGCCATGCCATGGCCAAGGCCAGCAGCATGCCATGCCAAGGCCAAGGCAGCCCAACCAAAGCCAGCAGCATGCCATGCCAATGCCAAGGCCAGTAGCAAGCCATGCCAAGGCCAAGCCAGCCCAGCCAAAGCCAGCAGCATGCCATGCCAAGGCCAAGGCCAGCAGCATTCCCTGCCAAGGCCAAGGCAGCCCAGCCAAAGCCAGCAGCATGCGATGCCAAGGCCATGGCCAACAGCACGCCATGCCATGGCCAAGGCAGCCCAGCCAAAGCCAGCAGCATGCAATGCCAAGGCCAAGGCCTGCTGCATGCCATGCCAAAGCCAAGGCAGCCCAACCTAAGCCAACAACTTGCCATGCCCATGCTAAGGCCAGTAGCATGCCATGCCAAGGGCAAGGCGGCCCAGCCAAAGCCAGCAGCATGCCATGCCAAGGGCAAGGCCAGCAGCATGCCATGCCATGGCCTAGGCAGCCCAGCCAAAGCCAGCAGCATGCCATGCCAAGGACAAGGCCAGCAGCATGCGATGCCAAAGCCAAGGCTGCCCAGGCAAAGCCAGCAGTATGCCATGCCAAGGCCAAGGCCAGCAGCATGCCGTGCCACGGCTAAAGCAGCCCAGCCAAAGCCAGTAGCGTGCCATCCCAAGGCCAAGGCCAGTAACATACCATGCCAAGGCCAAGGCAGCCTAGCCAAAGCCAGTAGCATGCCATGCCAAGGCCAAGGCCAGCAGCATGCCATGGCAAGGCCAAGGCAGCCCAGCCAAAGCCAGCAGCATGCCATGCCAAGGCCAGGGCTAGCAGCACGCCATGCCAATCCCAAGGTGGCCCAGCCACAGCCAGCAGCATGCCATGCCATGCCAAAGCCAAGGCAGGCCAGCGTAAGCCAGTAGCTTGCCATGACCACGCCAAGGCCAGCAGCATGCCATGCCAAGGCCAAGGCGGCCCAGCCAAAGCCAGCAACATGCCATGCCAAGGTCAAGGCCAGCAGCATGCCATGCCATGGCCAAGGCAGCCCAGCCAAAGCCAGCAGCATGCTATGCCAAGGCCAAGGCCAGCAGCATGCCATGCAGAATCCAAGGCTGCGCAGCCAGCAGCATGCCATGCCAAGGCCAAGGCCTGCAGCATGCCATGCCAAGGCCAAGGCAGCCTAACAAAAGCCATCAGCATGCCATGCCAATTCCAAGGCCAGCAGCATTCCATGCCAAGGGAAGGCAGCCCATCCGAAGCCAGCAGCATGCCATCCCATGGCCAAGGCAGCCCAGCCGAAGCCAGCAGCATGCCATGCCATGGCCAAGGCAGCCCAGCCAAAGCCAGCAGCATGCCATGCCAAGGCCAAGGCTAGCAGCGTGCCATGCCAAAGCCAAGGCAGCCCAGCCTAAGCCAGCCGCTTGCCATGCCCATGCCAAGGCCAGCAGTATGCCATGCCAAGCCCAAGGCGGCCCAGCCTAAGCCAGTAGCATGCCATGCCAAGGCCAAGGCAAGCAGCATGCCAGGCCATGGCCAAGGCAGCCGAGCCAAAGCCAGCAGCATGCCATGCCAAAGCTAAGGCGGCCCGTCCTAAGCCAACAGCTTGCCATGCCCAGGCCAAGGCCAGCAGCATGCCTTGCCAGGGCCAAGGCAGCCCAGCAAAAGCCAGCAGCATGCCATGCTAAGGCCAAGGCCAGCAGAATGCCATTCCAAAGCCAAGGTAGCCCAGCCTAAGCCAGCAGTTTGCCATGCCAAGGCCAAGGCCAGCAGCAAGGCATGCCATGGCCAAGGCAGCCCAGCCAAAACTAGCAGCATGCCTTGCCAAAGCCATGCCATGGCCAAGGTAGCCCAGCCAAAGCAAGCAGCATGCCATGCCAAGGCCAAGGCCAGCAGCATGCCGTGCCATGGCTAAGGCAGCCCAGCCAAAGCCAGTCGCATGCCATGCAAAAGCCGAGGCAGTCCAGCCTAAGCCAGCAGCTTGCCATGCCCATGCCGAGGCCAGCAGCATGTCATGCCAAGGCCAAGGCGGCCCAGCCAAAGGCAGCAGCTTGCCATGCCAAGGCTAAGGCCAGCAGCATGCCATGCCATGGCGAAGGCAGCCCAGCCAAAGCCAGCAGCATGCCATGCCAAGGGCAAGCAAAGCAGCATGCCATGCCAAGGCCAAGGCAGCCCAGCCAGAGCCAGCAGCATGCCATGCCAAGGCAGAGGCCAGCAGCATGCCACGCCAAGGCAGAGGTCGGCAGTATGCCATGGCAAGGCCAAGGCTGCCCAGCCAAAGCCATCAGCATGCCATGCCCAGGCAAAGCCCGCAGCAAGCCAAGCCATGCCAAGGCCAAGGCCAGCAGCTTGCCATGCCACGGCCTTGGCCAGCAGCATGGCATGCCACTCCCATCGCCAGTAACATGGAAGCTTGTTGCAAAAATTATGTCCCGCGGAAGTTGCCTGTTGCCTTTGTCATTTGCGATCGCGCTAAGAATTGTAGCCGAGACAGCCCAGCCAAGGCCAAGGCTGCAGCCTTTTCCATGCCATCGTCTTGGCCAAGCCAGCAACATGCCAAGCCACAGCCTTGGCCAGCCGCATGTCTTGCCACGGCCTTGTCCTGCAGCCATGGCGGTGGCACGTCGGCCTTGGCCAGCATGCCATGCCACCGACTTGGCCAGCAACATGGCACGCCAAAGCCTTGGCCAGAAGCATGCCATGCCCCGGCCTTGGCCAGCATGTCATGCCACGGCCTTGGCCAGCAGCATGCCATGCCACAGCCTTGGCCAGCAGCATGCCATGCCCTAGCCCTGGCAAGCAAGTCATGCCATGGCCCTGGCCAGTAGCATGCCATGCCTAGTCCTTGGCCAGCAGCATGCCATGCCCCAGCCTTGGCAAGCATGTCATTCCACGGCCTTGGCCAGCAGCATGCCATGCCTAGTCCTTGGCCAGCAGCATGCCATGCCCCAGCCTTGGCAAGCATGTCATGCCCCGGCCTTGGCCAGCAGTATGCCATGCCCCAGCCTTGGCAAGCATGCCATGCCACAGCCTTGGCCAGCAACATGCCATTCCTAGTCCTTGGCCAGTAGCATGCCATGCCCCAACCTTGGCCAGCATGTCATGCCACGGCCTTGGGTAGCATCATGCCATGCCAACGCCGTGGCCAGCAGCATGCCTTGCCATGGCCGTGTCCAGCAGCATGGCATGCCATGCCACGGCCTTGGCCAGCAGCATGGCTTGCCTTGCCATGGCCTTGGCCATCAGCATGCCTTGCCACGGCCTTGGCCAGCAGTGTGGCATGCCCTGGCCTTGGCCAACAACATATCATGACACGGCCTTGGCAAGCATGCGATGTCCCTCCGGTAATTGTACAAGTTGCCTTGTGAATTGCATGCCCCTCGGTTAAATTTCCATTTGTTTGGCTTTGATGTGCGAACGAGTTGCCTGTGCTTTCCTAGTGGAAGCTTGTTACGAGAAGTATGTCCCTTGAAAGTTGCCTGTTGCGTTTGTTATTTGCATTCGCGCTAACCGGTGCTTGCTCGGCTTCTCTAAATGTTTTTGCACGTTCGTCGGGCTTCTTAGTCCTTCGGGGGGTGATTCATTTTGGGCAGCTGGTGCATAGTGTACGTCGTGGCGCGTGAGTTGTGTTTGGTTTGTGCGAGTTGGACGGATCCCTGCCTGTGCAGCGAACTCCACCGGTGCATTTCTCCATGTCCCTTGGGTAACTGCCTTTAGGTTGTCTTCGACTCGCCTACAAGCTAGTTGCCTGCGCTTCCCCAGTGGAAGGTGCCCCTTGCGAAAAGCGTGTCCCTCGGGTAATTGCCATTTGGTTGGCTTTGATGTTCGAACAAGTTCCCTATGCTTTCCTAGTGGAAGCTTGTTGCGAAAAGTATGTCCCTCGAAAGTTGCCTGCTGCGTTTGTTATTTACATTCACGCTAACCGGTGCTTGCTCGGCTTCTCTAAATGTTTTCGCGCGTTCATCGGGCTTCTTAGTCCTTCGGGCGGGGATTCATTTTGGGGGGCTGGTGCATAGTGTACATCGTGGCACGTGAGTTGTGTTTGGTTTGTGCGAGTTGGACGGATCCCTGCCTGTGCAGCGAACTCCACTGGTGCATTCGCGGCGTGGGCGGCCTGGCATGCGCGCGGCGTGGGCGGCCTGGCATGCGCGCGGCATGGGCAGCACGGCATGGCCTGCGCACGGCCTGGGCGGCCTGGCATGCAGCCGGCCTGGCATGCCCGCGGCATGGGCAGCACGGCATGGCATGCGCACGGCCTGGGCGGCCTGGCATGCAGCCGGCATGGCATGCCCGCGGCGTGGGCAGCACGGCATGGCATGCGCACGGCCTGGGCGGCCTGGCATACAGCCGGCCTGGGCAGCACGGCATGGCATGCGCACGGGCTGGGTGGCCTGGCATGCAGCCGGCCTGGGCAGCACGGCATGGCATGCGCATGGCCTGGGCGGCCTGGCATGCAGCCGGCACTTGAAGTGGCCAAATGTGCTGGAAGGATCCGGAAGGAGCCAGAACGGGCTAGAGTATGCTGGAAGGCTCTAGAACGTGGTGGAAGGGTCTAGAGTGCCCTGGAAGATTCCAGAAAGTGGAAGAACCTTGGAGTGTCCAGAGCAGTCTGGATGGGTCTGGAACATGCTAGAGTATCCTGGAGAAGCCTACCATGTACTACACTAGTCTAAGAGAGTTCTAGAATGTAGTAGATAGGGTAGTTGTCCTAGATAATTCTATGGAGTGTTCTAGATGTGAGTTTGTAACCCTTGGATCAAAATGATCCTAGCCGTCCATTAGGGAGGAGGATGGCTATATAAGGGGGAAGGGTCTCATTTGTAGGATCAACCAAAGAGTGGAGATCCAAGAGAGCACTTGTAAGTGTGAGTGTGAGAGCCTTGTAAAGCTTTGTACCCAACTATACTTGTAAAGTTATCTTGTATAGTGAAGGCATTCTTCCACCTAAATCTTGTGTGTCTTAGTGTGGTTGAGTGGGTAAGGCTGACTTAGGTGCAACCAAGAGGGTTGGAGACATCTAAGGCCGCACGGAAGGCTTGCGAAGTCTAAGTCCGTGACAGTTGGTATCAGAGCCAGGTTACGTGAGAAAGTAACCAAGCGAGGTGTACATGGCTACGTCGGGTGACGAAGGTGCTAACGTCCCAAAGGTGAAGAAGCTCTCAACGAAGGACTCGATGGCAGCATTGGAGGTACGACTCGAGGGGATGATGGAGATTGTGGCAGAACGGTTCAGTAGGCTGGAGGAAGCTCTAGTTGGCCCTGGTAAGCCCACTTCCCATGTTGGAGAATTTTTCACTCACTTTGCTAGTCTTATTGCTAGGGTGGAAGAGTTGGAGGAGAAGGTTGACTCCTTCGAAGAAAGGGTGAACTCGTCTCTCTCAGAAGTAGTTAGAGACAGTCCCACCGAACGGAAGGCCCTAGAGGCAAGGGTGGCTAGCTTAGAAGTGGAATTGGAGTTGTGCAAGAAGGCCATCATTGCTGGCAATGGAGGGAATGTGGCTCCAACCAGGAAGAAGGTTCGTGCGCCAGAACCTAAGAGCTATGATGGTGCAAGGGATGCCCAGGAGATTGACAACTTCATTTGGAACATGGAGCGGTACTTTGAGAATGTCGACATCGTGGATGAAGACGAGAAGGTGCAGACCGCCACCATGTATCTGAAGGACACTGCCATGCTATGGTGGAGGAGGCGGTATGCCGACATGGAGAAGGGGTTGTGCAAGATAGAGACTTGGGCTGAGCTCAAGAGAGAGTTGAAGAAGCACTTCTACCCTGTCAATGTCGAGTTCCAGGCATACAGGAAGCTACGCAAGCTAAAGCATGTGGGGACATTGCGGGACTATGTGAAGGAGTATTCCGCGCTACTATTAGAGATCCCCGACATGGCGGACAAAGAGGCAATGTATGGCTTCCTGGATGGGTTGCAGCATTGGGCAGCAAGAGAGTTGCAAAGTAAGGGGGTGAAAGACCTTGCAACTGCACTAGCGGAGGCAGAGAAGTTGGATGACTTCAAGACGCTAGGGAAACCCAAGGGCAAAGGCGGGAGACAATCTCCACCAACCACCGATGACGAGCGCAGTGATGGAGAGTCCCCTAAGAGGCGGGAGCGGCGCAAGGATGGGCAACGCACCGGATCTCCAAAGAAGAGGCACGAAGGCAAAGGGCGGCTCGAGTGTTTCTTATGCAACGGACCGCACTTGGTGAGGAACTGCCCAAAGAAGACGCTTAGTGCCATGAAGAAGAAAGCGGCGAAGGGCTCCGATAGTGAAAGTACTTCAGAGAAGGAGGCCCAACTGGGGAGCATCCAACTTCTTGGGTCGGTGTCCAAGAAGAATGAGAAGATGCAGGAGCCCAGGAGCATCCAGAAGAAGGATGTGCTCTACGCGGAGGTGAAGGTTAACGGGATGACTTCACACGCGTTGGTTGATACGGGTGCCACACACAACTTTGTAAGCACTGAAGAGGCCAAGAGGCTAGGCTTGAAGATGAAGGAGGACAAGGGTTGGTCTAAGCCAGTGAATGCAGAGGCGAAGCCAATCCAAGGTCTGGTGAGGAGTGCTGACATGGCGATTGGAACTTGGACTGGGCAAGTGGAGTTGTCGGTCATTGAGATGGATGACCACCCCATGATCCTAGGGATTGATTTCATGAGGAAGAACAATGTGATGCCAGTCCCACACACTGCAACCATGTAGTTGTTTGCAGGGGATCGACCATGTGAGGTGCCATTGGTGGCCAGGAGTCAGCTACTCAAAGACAAGCAGAAGGCACTTGCGGCAATGCAGCAGGGTGAGCAGCATGTGCAGGGCAAGGGCGAAGTAGCAAGCACCAGCAGCAACAGCGGATACAGATCATATCGAGACGTGGTGGCTCGGTATGCTTCTGCGTGACGAGGGCGTCACGGGATTGGGTGGGGGAGAGTGTCACGCCCCGATAATTTCTGTGACACGAGGAGCAGCATTTGAAGTGGCCAAATGTACTGGAAGGATCCGGAAGGAGCCAGAACGGGCTAGAGTATGCTGGAAGGCTCTAGAACGTGGTGGAAGGGTCTAGAGTGCCCTGGAAGATTCCAGAAAGTGGAAGAACCTTGGAGTGTCCAGAGCAGTCTGGATGGGTCTGGAACATGCTAGAGTATCCTGGAGAAGCCTACCATGTACTACACTAGTCTAAGAGAGTTCTAGAATGTAGTAGATAGGGTAGTTGTCCTCGATAATTCTATGGAGTGTTCTAGATGTGAGTTTGTAACCCTTGGATCAAAATGATCCTAGCCGTCCATTAGGGAGGAGGATGGCTATATAAGGGGGAAGGGTCTTATTTGTAGGATCAACCAAAGAGTGGAGATCCAAGAGAGCACTTGTAAGTGTGAGTGTGAGAGCCTTGTAAAGCTTTGTACCCAACTATACTTGTAAAGTTATCTTGTATAGTGAAGGCATTCTTCCACCTAAATCTTGTGTGTCTTAGTGTGGTTGAGTGGGTAAGGCTGACTTAGGTGCAACAGAGAGGGTTGGAGACATCTAAGGCCGCACGGAAGGCTTGCGAAGTCTAAGTCCGTGACAGTTGGTATCAGAGCCCGGTTACGTGAGAAAGTAACCAAGCGAGGTGTACATGGCTACGTCGGGTGACGAAGGTGCTAACGTCCCAAAGGTGAAGAAGCTCTCAACGAAGGACTCGATGGCAGCAATGGAGGTACGACTCGAGGGGATGATGGAGATTGTGGCAGAACGGTTCACTAGGCTGGAGGAAGCTCTAGTTGGCCCTGGTAAGCCCACTTCCCATGTTGGAGAATTTTTCACTCACTTTGCTAGTCTTATTGCTAGGGTGGAAGAGTTGGAGGAGAAGGTTGACTCCTTCGAAGAAAGGGTGAACTCGTCTCTCTCAGAAGTAGTTAGAGACAGTCCCACCGAACGGAAGGCCCTAGAGGCAAGGGTGGCTAGCTTAGAAGTGGAATTGGAGTTGTGCAAGAAGGCCATCATTGCTGGCAATGGAGGGAATGTGGCTCCAACCAGGAAGAAGGTTCGTGCGCCAGAACCTAAGAGCTATGATGGTGCAAGGGATGCCCGGGAGATTGACAACTTCATTTGGAACATGGAGCGGTACTTTGAGAATGTCGACATCGTGGATGAAGACGAGAAGGTGCAGACCGCCACCATGTATCTGAAGGACACTGCCATGCTATGGTGGAGGAGGCGGTATGCCGACATGGAGAAGGGGTTGTGCAAGATAGAGACTTGGGCTGAGCTCAAGAGAGAGTTGAAGAAGCACTTCTACCCTGTCAATGTCGAGTTCCAGGCATACAGGAAGCTGCGCAAGCTAAAGCATGTGGGGACATTGCGGGACTATGTGAAGGAGTATTCCGCGCTACTATTAGAGATCCCCGACATGGCGGACAAAGAGGCAATGTATGGCTTCCTGGATGGGTTGCAGCATTGGGCAGCAAGAGAGTTGCAGAGTAAGGGGGTGAAAGACCTTGCAACTGCACTAGCGGAGGCAGAGAAGTTGGATGACTTCAAGACGCTAGGGAAACCCAAGGGCAAAGGCGGGAGACAATCTCCACCAACCACCGATGACGAGCGCAGTGATGGAGAGTCCCCCAAGAGGCGGGAGCGGCGCAAGGATGGGCAACGCACCGAATCTCCAAGGAAGAGGCACGAAGGCAAAGGGCGGCTCGAGTGTTTCTTATGCAACGGACCGCACTTGGTGAGGAACTGCCCAAAGAAGACGCTTAGTGCCATGAAGAAGAAAGCGGCGAAGGGCTCCGATAGTGAAAGTACTTCAGAGAAGGAGGCCCAACTGGGGAGCATCCAACTTCTTGGGTCGGTGTCCAAGAAGAATGAGAAGATGCAGGAGCCCAGGAGCATCCAGAAGAAGGATGTGCTCTACGCGGAGGTGAAGGTTAACGGGATGACTTCACACGCGTTGGTTGATACGGGTGCCACACACAACTTTGTAAGCACTGAAGAGGCCAAGAGGTTAGGCTTGAAGATGAAGGAGGACAAGGGTTGGTCTAAGCCAGTGAATGCAGAGGCGAAGCCAATCCAAGGTCTGGTGAGGAGTGCTGACATGGCGATTGGAACTTGGACTGGGCAAGTGGAGTTGTCGGTCATTGAGATGGATGACCACCCCATGATCCTAGGGATGGATTTCATGAGGAAGAACAATGTGATGCCAGTCCCACACACTGCAACCATGTAGTTGTTTACAGGGGATCGACCATGTGAGGTGCCATTGGTGGCCAGGAGTCAGCTACTCAAAGACAAGCAGAAGGCACTTGCGGCAATGCAGCAGGGTGAGCAGCATGTGCAGGGCAAGGGCGAAGTAGCAAGCACCAGCAGCAACAGCGGATACAGATCATATCGAGACGTGGTGGCTCGGTATGCTTCTGCGTGACGAGGGCGTCACGGGATTGGGTGGGGGAGAGTGTCATGCCCCGATAATTTCTATGACACGAGGAGCAGCATTTGAAGTGGCCAAATGTGCTGGAAGGATCCGGAAGGAGCTAGAACGGGCTAGAGTATGCTGGAAGGCTCTAGAACGTGGTGGAAGGGTCTAGAGTGCCCTGGAAGATTCCAGAAAGTGGAAGAACCTTGGAGTGTCCAGAGCAGTCTGGATGGGTCTGGAACATGCTAGAGTATCCTGGAGAAGCCTACCATGTACTACACTAGTCTAAGAGAGTTCTAGAATGTAGTAGATAGGGTAGTTGTCCTAGATAATTCTATGGAGTGTTCTAGATGTGAGTTTGTAACCCTTGGATCAAAATGATCCTAGCCGTCCATTAGGGAGGAGGATGGCTATATAAGGGGGAAGGGTCTCATTTGTAGGATCAACCAAAGAGTGGAGATCCAAGAGAGCACTTGTAAGTGTGAGTGTGAGAGCCTTGTAAAGCTTTGTACCCAACTATACTTGTAAAGTTATCTTGTATAGTGAAGGCATTCTTCCACCTAAATCTTGTGTGTCTTAGTGTGGTTGAGTGGGTAAGGCTGACTTAGGTGCAACCAAGAGGGTAGGAGACATCTAACGCCGCACGTAAGGCTTGCGAAGTCTAAGTCCTGACACAAGGCAGCCCAGCCAAAGCCAGCAGCATGCCATGCCAAGGCCAAGGCAGCCCAGCCAAAGCCAGCAACATGCCATGCCAAAGCCAGCAGCATGCCATGCCAAGGCCAAGGCCAGCAGCATGCCATGCCCCGGCCAAGGCAGCCCAGCCAAAGCCAGCAGCATGCCATGCCAAGGCCAAGGCCAGCAGCATGCCATGCCACGGCCAAGGAAGCCCAGCCAAAGCCAGCAGCATGCCATGCCAAGGCCAATGCCAGCGGCATGCCATGCCACGGCCAAGGTAGCCCGCCAAAGCCAGCAGCATGCCATGCCAAGGCCAAGGCCAGCCGCATGCCATGCCACGGCCAAGGCAGCCCAGCCAAAGCCAGCAGCATGCCATGCCAAGGCCAAGGCCAGCAGCATGCCATGCCACGGCCAAGGCAGCCCAACCAAAGCCAGCAGCATGCCTTGCCAAGGCCAAGGCCAGCAGCATGCCATGCCACGGCCAAGGCAGCCCAACCAAAGCCAGCAGCATGCCATGCCAAGGCCTAGGCCAGCAGCATGCGATGCCACGGCCAAGCCAGCCCAGCCAAAGCCAGCAGCATGCCATGCCAAGGCCAAGGCCAGCAGCATGCCATGCCACGGCCAAGGCAGCCCAGCCAAAGCCAGCAGCATGCCATGCCAAGGCCAAGGCCAGCAGCATGCCATGCCAAGGCCAAGGCAGCCCAGCCAAAGCCAGCAGCATGCCATGCCAAGGCCAAGACCAGCAGCATGCCATGCCACGACCAAGGCAGCCCAGCCAAAGCCAGCAGCATGGCATGCCAAGGCCAAGGCCAGCAGCATGCCATGCCACGGCCAAGGCAGCCCAGCCAAAGCCAGCAGCATGCCATGCCAAGGCCAAGGCCAGCAGCATGCCATGCCACGGCCAAGGCAGCCCAGCCAAAGCCAGCAGCATGCCATGCCATGGCCAAGGCAGCCCAGCCAAAGCCAGCTGCTTTCCATGCCAAGGCCTAGGCCAGCGGCATGCCATGCCACGGGCAAGGCTGCCTAGCCAAAGCCAGCAGCATGCCATGCCAAGGCCAAGGCCAGCAGCATGCCATGCCAAGGCCAAGGCAGCCCAGCGGAAGCCAGCAGCATGCCATGCCATGCCCTGGCCAAGGCCAGCAGCATGCCATGCCACGGCCAAGGCAGCCCAGCCAAAGCCAGCAGCATGCCATGCCAAGGCCAAGGCCAGCAGCATGCCATGCCAGGGCCAAGGCAGCCCGGCCAAAGCCAACAGCATGCCATGCCACGACCAAGGCAGCCCAGCCAAAGCCTAGGCCAGCAGCATGCCATGCCAAGGCCAAGGCCAGCAGCATGCCATTCCACGGCCAAGGCAGCCCAGCCAAAGCCAGCAGCATGCCATGCCAAGGCCAACGCAGCCCAGCCAAAGCCAGCGGCATGCCATGCCAAGGCCAAGGCCAGCCGCATGTCTTGCCACGGCCTTGTCCCGCAGCGTGGCGTGCCTTGGCCTTGGGCTAGAACATCGCATGCCACGCCCTTGGCAAGCAATCCTGTCCCTCGTGTAATTGCCATTTGGTTTGGCTTTGACTTACGTATATCTTGCCCTGCGAAATGCATGTCCCTCGGGTGATAGCCGTTTGGTTGCCTTTGACTTGCGAACACGTTGCTAGTGCTTTCCCCAGTGGAAGCTTGTTGGGAAAAGTATGTCCCCCGGAAGTTGCCTGTTGCGTTTGTTATTTGCATTCGAGCTATCCGATGCTTGGTCGGTTTCTCTAAGAGTTTTTGCACGTTCGTCGGGCTTTTTAATTATTTATTTACTCATAAAAATTATAATAAAATAAATAAAAAATAAAAAAATAATTAAAAAAATTACTATAATTACTAGTGCCTCATCTTATAGTTGTTGGAATTTTTCTAGAATTTTTTGAGTATTTTTAGTAATTTTTATTATTTTTTAAGTATTAAAATTGAAATAAATTAAAATAAAATATTCCTGTGGCCAAATTTTTTTTATAATTTTTTTTATGGTGTATTAA